>NW_026555340.1:14283442-14380660 GCF_029017545.1 Prosopis cineraria | reverse complement strand
TTTAATTTGAAACAAAATAATCTCATCAGCTAATAACTTGTAAATTAAACCAGATTGTGCTTTTAGAAAGCACTTAATATATAAGATTGGAGGAAGCACATACTTTAAATTTTTTTCTCATCAACATTTAATACGGTAAAAAGGGAAACTAAGTGATAGAAATTGATGACATGTCTTATAATTAATACAAAAAAAAGTTGTCTCTCTCTTCTTTATAAATGAGACCGGAGGACTATGCAATATTTTAACCAACTCAAATTTTGTAAAAAACATTAAAATTGAAGAAGGTAATTAATGGTCCATATTTTCATGCGATGTATTTTTTTTTAGAAAACAGAATTAACAATTTCTTTTAGAAGATGACTTATGTATAGAACCATCAAAAGGAGCATATAGTTCTCATTTGTAAATTTTGTAGTGTTTTTTTAATTATTGGGTTTACACTAAATTGAAAATTTCCCTTTCTCTAAATGATATTGATATTGTTTTTATGTACTTATTCAACTTCTGCAGTTGGATGATTGGGTTTTGTGTAAGATTTACAAGAACAATAATAACTACAAGAATCGTTGTACTTAGAAGGACGCATGGTTAGAACCATTAAGAATGGAGTCACTCAAATGACTTGTTCTTCGTCACAATATTGCCTCAACCTTCTCAATCACATCTTGAAAGCAACAACATGGATCAATTTTAGTTGAATAATCCTCATTCATCAAAAATCTCTCGTGCTTTTCTCAGTCCTGCTATTTTTTTATGAAATTATAAATAAAAAGTGAAATTCAGATGATGTTTGGAAATACATAGATCTTGAGAATTTGGACACATAAAACCATGACTCTATGATCTCAAACCTGCTTCCTTCTATGGTGGACACAATTGCATCATCAATATCAGCTCATTCAGAAATGGAGTCGTCAAGTTTCATATTCATGTGATGATCTCTATACCGTGGAGGATGTAATTAGTTCTCATTATGTAGTGAATATGAGAACAAAAAGAATATTTGTCTTAAGATATTGTGAACTTCTCTGCCCCACTTTGAAGAATATTTATATGTATTACTCCTTTGGTCCTGTTTATAAGATACAAAGAGAATATTTATTATGATTCTATTTAGATGCCATTTCAATAATTATTATGTTCATTTTTATCTTTTTGCTCCTATTAAATGTTAGGAAGGTTAATAATTGCTAGAGTGTATGATTTTTAAAATATATATATTAATAAGGATAAAATTGTGTAAACTTGTTGAATTTTTAGACAAAGTTAATAAAATTTAAAGTTTTTCTTAATTTTGATGAATGTTAGAACTGACTTATAAATAAAAACATAAAGAGTAATTTTTAAATACTTTCAGATTTAAATGTAGAAGCTAGTTAACTAATTTACATAATCTAAATGGAGGAGAGGAAACTATTGTAGTGTGTATAATGGAGGTCATAGAAAACATTGTTATAAAACATCAATTGTTAGAATCTATGTTTAAAAGTTAAAAGGCATTAATCTATTAAATCATAAAAGTAATCAATTTCATTATACATAAATTGCCCATGAGAAGAAAATAAAGGTACTGACTCTGAAAAATTAACAAATTTGTAAGGACTGCAACTAATTTTAACTTTTTTTTTTCCTGTCTATGTGAGATAGTTAAAAAATATCTTATGATATAAAACTACATAAATACCATTTTTAAAAGGCAACACGGCCTAATTCTTGATCCCCGGGCAGCAAGACCCCTGTCATTACAAAATACACATTGTGTTTCAAGCACAAGTGTCAAATATTCCGTTTGACTCACAAATTTAGTGCCTTTCTTAGAATTTCCGTTAAAACAATCTTGCAAGTATGTACCAAAAATTCATAATGTAAATCCCTTTCTTCTTATAGGTCGTTCTCTTTCTGATTCAACATTCCAATTTCTTTTTTTTTTTTTTCATTTTTCTTGTTCTTGAGAAACAGTTGTGACATCATTTAATATTCTGATTAGGCACTTTATGATTTTTGGATTAATTTTTTATTTTTGGAAGGTACCTTATGTAACTGAATGAAGGGAGCATATAAAAGAAGATTATGGATGGTAAAACTTGTTCCTCATATTTCACCCTCCATCCCATTTTGGGAGGATAGTTGTCTGGAGACATTTTATTGTTTTCTCACGGCAATGTTTGTTATTTCTACATCTATCTTGATCTTGAGATGGTAGTGATTGTTGGTGAAGGTTCAGGTGACACTCGATATGTCTCAAAGCTTGATTCAATTTTCAAATTTAGACAAATTGCCCGTCTTTTTCTTTCGTTGTAGCACCAGTAAAGTATTTACTTAATACTTGTAGGTGAGATTAGCACGAGAAAAACAAAAGGACAGATTTCAAAATTTTTGGTACAACTCAGGCGTGTATGGAGTTGAAACATTCATTTAAAACATTTTTTTTAAAATATAATGTTCAGTTATCAAATTTCTTTCCAATTATTTTCTCCATGCACGAATCATCACGTTAACCACTGTCATATAAATTATGAAATTTAAACACTAGAAATGTTTACAATAGATAATTGATTAATAATGTACCAGTTCTAAATATTCTTTAACAATAACATAATTCTTAATAAAACAAAGCAATTCCATAAAAACCAATTAATATAAAAGTGAGGTAAGTAAAAAAAAAAACTGTACAAATCATAAAAATAAAATTTAAGAATATTTATACAACTCATAAAGAAATGCTATATAAAAATTTAAATGAAGAAATTTTATAAGCACTTTTGCAAGAAATTATTTCGGAACGCTACCCACTCACCTGAAAGTTTTTAATAATTCTAAAGTTTGCTCCTCTTAACCTTTCACTTAAATTCTAATGATGCCCTAGTTCCCTAACAAGTAAATCATGAGTTTAAAATCATTTATTACGAAATTTTTCAAGCTGTTAATGGATATTTAAATTTAACCCAAACAATATTAAAGATAATACCCTAACAAATTATATTCCAAGTACGCTGAAGTTAGTTAAGCCATTTAACAAATCTCAATTTTTCTCATACTTCCTTGTGGCCCATTTTCAATCATAAATCATAATAAATTTAATCAGCATTCCTCTTCTTTTAAGCTTAGACAAACAGCATTCCTACTTGCTCATCACCTAATCAATTTCTATAAATCCCACCTCTTATTCTCACCATTTAATTCCTAAATCATCTTCCATACACTACTTAATATCATCAATAACACAACAACTCTCAAATAAATCCCAAATCAACCATTTAAATTACACTTAACAGCAACCAAATTTAGAAATTTCAACTAGAAATTCTAACACACACATATACATACTCATTCAACAACTTCCCCCTTCACTAATTATGCAACAACAAAATTCGGTGTCCTTTTCCTTCAACAAAACCCAGCTGAAACGCTTAATTGAATTTCAGTCACCATCTTCAATAATCGTGACAGCCACCATTCAGAATAAAGCAAGAATGTTGACAGCAAAATAGAAAATCATGCTTACCATACACATGCGTGCCACTTCCAGCAACTAAGGCGGAGGAAGAAGGGAAAAAGAAAACAAAGATCAAGCACACACACGCGACGCGCCAATCAGTAGAGGAGGAAGAACAGATAGAAAACTAAACATACACACATCGTCAGCCACCAAGCAACAGCAGCAATGGAGAGCAAATTAGAGGAAAAATCCGACGATATCAATTCTTCCAGCCACAGAAACGCGACAGCAAGAGAAGAAGTTGAAGACCACTCACCTCACGTTGGCACCGAGCTGAAGATGATGGCAGGGGAAGAGAATCCAGCACCCAAACCCACACCTCTGTCAGTCACAAACAGAGCAAAATTGGGGAGGAGATTCAGCTACTTCACTGGACAGAGAAGGACGAACAGCAAGGGAAAGAAACGGACGCACACCACCGGCGAGATGGAAGTTTATGCAACGAGAAATGAGAAGAAAACAGAGGAAGAATGCGAGCTCTCTCATTCTATCTGCTCTGTGCGAATAACCGACAATGGGGAAGGAGATATTAAAATAACAAGCTCATTGAAAAAATTATAAAATTAGGAGGATTGAGTTCCAAAACGCTGAATGCTAACGGTAGTTTTATTAGTCCTTGACGCGCCATGGTACACCTAATTAGCAGGGTGCATTGGAGGTGCTAGCCTCGTGTGCCGGCCAACACACAAGAATAGAGGATGTAGTTTCGTGGATATGATCCACGCCTGTTATTCATAAGTTTTATGCTTGCGCTTGTTTTCGTGGCTTTTTGCCATGCCGGATATATTACTTACCCTCGTGGATTTTGATCAAGTCTCGTTAAAGAAGGGATTTTGTAATTATTTTCTTTAAATTTGATCTCAAGATGTAAATTGCTATTTTTAACTATATGTGAATTTTATATTGAATAATATATACATATATATATATATATATATCCTAACATGTTTAAACATGTGTAGAAATTTAATAATTTGGAATTTAAAACTTTAATAATTTCATTTGTATTTATGTATTCTTGGTTTATATTATTTTTAATTGATTATTTTAGTAAATTTATAATTGGTTCATTGATTACTTTTCATTATTTCTTTCAACTATTAATTGGGACACTACTCATCGAAAAAATTTTCTTTGATCTTAGATATTAAAATTGACCTTACACCTCCTATTGATCACTGAGAGACACAATTGTTTTTTGGAACCGTGAAACCATGTGGTAGTTACTTTTGATGTAAATATATTTTATATTATGAAATTGTAACTTAATGATTCACATATACCATAGTTAGGTCCTAATTTTATTTTGCTAATATAATCTGCTGGTATGAAGTTAGTCTCCTTTGTGATTAGTTGGTTTCACTATTATAGGAATTTGGGAGGTCCAAGTTACAGGAAAATTTTGTCAAAATTTTTACAAAATATTTAAGACCTTATGAATTTAAAAATATATATAAAAAATTATATATTGATAATGTAGCTTAATTTCTGGCTAATTAAGACTTATGGAATGTAAGGTTATCTCATATTCTGTGTCGGTCATCCCTCAGTATCGGGGTGTGAACACAATCTAACAAATTTTCTTAATTTTCTTGAAAATTGTCTAGAAAACCTTATATAGGGGACTGGAGGGAGAATTTATTAATTTTACCACCGTTAAATTTCAGTTTAGTGCATTTCAAATGAAACAAACAAATTCATAAAGAACTGCTTTGCATCGTTGGCAGGGGAAAAAATCTGTTTTATAGTAGCTTCATTATAATCAATCCACCAGCTTCTACCTAATGATAATAACAATAAGAGATTAATCTAATATTTGAACAGTTTATCCTATCGCTTCCACAAGATCTGTGATTTCAGAGTCCACAAGTCCAGACCCCACTCACTTTAAACCATCTTTTAACTCAAAAAAAAGTTATGGTTCCACCGTTTTCTGTGTCAATCATCTTTAATAACTCCTTCAATCCAGCAATTTCTTCCTCAGAGCGCCTCTCGGCAATAACCTAGGATTAAGATAGATGGTCAATGTAATAGTCTGAAAACATAACCTCCCGAAAAATATGACATGAATTACTTAAATTTCCCGGCAAAGATAGAAGTTAAAGGAATTCCAAACACAGACGGGGGAAAAAAAAAGTTTAACGCATATGAGTTAGGCGCCATGTAAGGTATCTGGATTCATACAAATCAACCAGTTGATTTGAAAAGTTCATTGCTTGCTGTCTAGCTGAATGTTAATAAAGGCATTTTGAAAAATGTTTTCACCGCAACCAGAAGATAAGCAATTTAAGTATTTTTAACATATTATTAGCACATAAATACCATTTAACTTCAGTAGAAAGGTAATAGAAAGTCTTATTGATGTAAGACACACACACATACATCTATCTAGAAACAGGTGTCTTCTTCAGACCTTTAGAGCCACAGAGATTCAAGCTCCTTAACAGCAGAATACGTTTCTGGATAGAAGATCAAACAATCATCAAAACTTGTTCAAAGACAATTTTTAAATGAGACTATTGTAGTTATAGAAAGTTAGAAAAGGAACAGTATAGAATATGGAAACTGTTATAGTCTTATAGATGGCTTGAGAGGAAATTAGAAAAGGAATTGCCCTAAAGCTTTCACTGCCTTTGCCATTTGTCAAAGGTTTCTCGGTTAGTTTCTTGCTATGTTTAACAAATATTAGTTTTAGGGAATCTGGAATTTGCATTTCTCTGTCAATCGTGCCTGTTCTGTCTTGCACGTCCATAGGTTGGAATTTTCTGGATGTTTTATAACTATGCTAATCTGGCAAGTAGCTTCAACCTTTGGAGTGATACATGAAACTATTATAGATCTATAGTCTTATAAAAAGTTTGAAATGGAAACAGTATAGAATATGAAAACTGTTATAGTCTTATGGATGGTTCGAGAGGAAATTCGAAAAGGAAGTTACAGTAATGTTCTGAGATTCCTAACATGTAAGTAATCGGGAGCATATCCATAGAATAAAATAGCTTGGGACAGAGGTGATAGATAAAACAAAGTACAAGAGCATCAATTATTCCCTCGTTGTAAACCAGGGACAAGATTCTGATAGGCTGAAATAAATGGTAAACTGCTATTGTAAGGAATTAAGAAATGGCTAACTTCATCTTTCTTTGTGGACTTGCTGTCCTCCATTTTTTTTTTTGGTTGCCATTTTCTGGCCTGATATTGTTTTCTCGTTTAGTAGTTTGCCTTTTTTGTCTGGTAATTATTTTTGTCTCAATAGAAAAGAAAACGCAGTGCTTCATGCATCCTTTGAAGTTGTGGAATGCTGAAAAAAGGGAAATCTAGATGTATAAGAATCAATTGATCTATAATTTACTAGTAAGTGTGATTTAGTTTTTGTAGTTTCAATTAGAGCAACAATTTGTTACTTAGAATGAAGAAATAAAGCAATATTGAGACAACAATTTAATTGTCTTTAATTAGTTCATTAAAAAAAATAAATAAATAACTAGGGGAATTCTGTTGTTTTGATTAGCAAAACAGAGAGAAAAATGTTCATCTAACTGAAGTTAATGGGAGCATCTTGGTTTATCGAGAGACTGAATTAAAAATATGAGTTTAGTTTAGAGATACCTGATGGAATTCTGAGTTGTGTGACATGGATTGTAGCAATCAGGTACAGAAGAAATTCTGTATCTCTATCTTCTCTTTGCTTTTTCTAATTAATAATAAAGATATAGAAGCCTATTGAAAAGCTGATGCTTCTCTAGATAGATCTGAGTTCAGTTTCAAACACTAAAACAATTTCCCCCAATTCCTATGAGCACTACCTTCACCAGTATCCCTAAAATTCTTCTTCCTCTGTATTCAATCACTAGTTCTTTAATGCTGATGCAATTATATGAAAGGAGATGCATGCATACTCTCATCGTGGATTCATGAATAGCTGGGAAATTTGTGAGTTCAGTTGAGAATTTTTCTGTACCTTTGATATCTTCTGCCTCTTCGACAAATGTCATATTGTTAACCGTGTGCGTATATTATAATGCCCCCAAGTTACAAATCAACTTAACTTTTTATATCATATAAATGGATGGTATGAATATATATGGGTTAAATAAACTCCCCCACCATATTCATTTTCTAGATTTTTACTGGTATTGATATGATTTTGGCCAGAATTAAGTGGATGAGCATTACCAAACCATTTCTTATCCATGGCAGGATTTTGTGTGAAAAAGTAAAGGTGAATGCTGGTTTCATACGAGGTTCCACTGGTGTGTCTAATTCAGTGCTTATCAGTTAGTAGGACACAGGTGATTTGCTAGTTGATACATCTGTGGCTTCCAGTAAAAGATTTTGCTTGATAGATTTCAAGACATTGATATGACACACTTTTTTTTTCCTAGGTGTATTCCAACAATTGTCACAATATTTTTCAGTTAATTTTTACTTGATTAAATTTTATCAAGCCTTCATGTACAGCAGAGGGTTAACATGGTATTGGTCCTATAAACGGAAATAGGAAGAGTTGCTTGTAGAAAGAAGCACGCATCAGTATTCATATGGGTTGATTTCAATCATTTCATTTAAATGACTCTAACCTCATGTTATCTTTTACACACACACACGCACGCGCACACACATTTGTAATGGCCCAAAAAAAAATTAGTGTAATATAAATTTTTGTTGAGGTATTTTGATTGTATTTTTATTAATTTTTGGCATACACATAGCAAGAGAAAATGTTGCACGGTGTGAGTTATGTCGGTTATATAATTATCAGTTCTTAAGTTTGAACCCTTAGTGTCAGAATGATTTCCATTTTGCTATTAGTTTGATTAAAATTACCATTATGTCCTTCTCCTTATCTGTTTTCATCCACTTTCCCGATTCATTTTGGATATTCTGCATGGAGAGAGAGAGAGAGCGATCTCGTCCAGAAGCTTCACCCGTCGACTTCCAATCTCTAGTCTCGCCGTCGTTCGTTCTCGTCACTGTCGCCGGAAAGAAGGTGCGCCGGATTCTTCTTCCTCTTCTTTTGTTCGTTTGGTTAGATTCTCCTTTCCCTCTTTCCTCCCTGTTTTCTCCTTCTCGCTTTTCGATCATCGACGAGGGAGCCAGGAATTGTTGCCTGTCCGTTCGTCCGCCGCTGCAAGGAGCTTCGCAAGGTCATGATTGACCTCACCTCCTCCCTTGCGTCGCTATTGTTCTTCTTTTCCTGATTCAAATGTCGTTATGGTGATTGTGTGTGGCTGTGGGAAGTATCGGTCCTCCCTCTCCATTTCCCCATTGTTTTGTTGGTGAGTAATCTCACCTCTCTTTCCCCATTGTTTGATATATGCGCACTTGTGATGAGTTGCTGCAATTAGATTCTTTCACTCACTAATTCTGCATGTATTGGATTTTGAGAGGAAAAATTTTGATTTTTTATGGCTGCTGTATATATATGTGTGCGTGGGTAAGGACAAATTGTTATAACAAAAAAATAAAAAAAGAAATTAATGATCATTTTCTCTATTTCTATGGCTGTGACCGCGTGGATGAGCTGAATTTATAGGAGTCTTGGTGCCGTTGAATTATTGGAAGAACTTTGGGATTGGATTTGAAGGGAAGAATTGAGTATTAAAATTTGAAAATCCATGTATGTAAAATATTTGATAAAATGCCCTTTAGAAAAGTCTTGTTTGATGATACATTCTTGTTCAAATTTTATTAATTATAGTGAGAGGAATGGTTGACTCAAATACTATTCAGTTGAGTTTAAGTTGAAAATGACAAAGAAATTTGATTATAAAAATATTTTTTGGATATATATGGTTGTTGAGATATTGTTGGTTAAGATTATGAATTTTTTTTTTCTTTCTTTCCTTTTTATCTACCGTGAGTAATGTGAAGTTGGAAGATGATTTTCTTTGAGTATTAAAGTTGATTTATGTTGAAGAAGAAGTTTGATTAGTTTAAACATGCATTGACATTGAAAAGTTTATGGACAATGATTGGGCTAATATTTGGATAAAAGAACCTAAATTTATTAGTTAAAGAGTTCATGTTTGTAAAATGTTGACACAGTGTTTAAGAAAAGTGAAGATTGAGGTTTATTTGTGATATATCTTTGGAATTTTGGATTGAAGTCTTGAATAATAAAGTTTATAAATGAATAACAATAATATAACTACTTGGATACTAGGAATTTAAAGGTCAAATATTGTACTAGAGGATCAGTTGAAAGTAAGTTACACACTTGGAGACTCTACAGGTAAGTAGATAGCGTCCCAATTAATTTATGAATTAATTTTTCTTATTAAAATTTATTTTATTACATTGATTATTTTAATAATAATTATGTTGATTAGTGGATACTTTGTTAATTAAATTTTTTCATTTTTAAATTTTAAGATGGTGGTGAAAAATGATTCATCATAGCATATGAATGTTTTACCCCTTATGAGATATTCTTTCAGGATTAATAAATTCCTTTTCATTAGCATTGAGAATTTTTGATTATTTAACAAATGCAAGTATGAGTATTGGATATGAAATTTTATTCTGGCAAGTTTTAATGCTTAAAAGTATTCATGTGAGTTTGATTTTTGAGAATGAGAACTGTATTTTGAAAGTGATAATTTTCTCATATGTTTGAAAATGATTTTAAAAAGGGATTTTATATAAAACACTGATTGCTAATGACAGTTTTGTTAGCCCTTGGCGCGCCATGGTACACCTAGCTAGCAGGGTGTTTATAGGAGGTGCTAGCCCTGTGCGATGGTCAATGCATGTGAAACGAAGGAATGGTTATTCGTGAGCATTGTATTCACGTTTGTTTTGTGACTTGGTTATGTTTAGTTAGCATTACCTTCATGGACTGTGTGTCTATGTTTGTTTTCATGGCATAAGCCGCGTTTGGTTATTTACTCTCGTGAACTGTGTGTCCAAGTTTGTTAATTATTCTGATAAGTTCTTATAATTATAAATTCAATCATTTGATGATTTCATATTCTATTGGTTTTTATTTAATAATTTGTTTATAAATATTTATTTCATTTAAGTGCTTTCTTGAAATCAAGTAAAATTATCATTTGCTATGATAGTTTAATGATTTGAGATTTTATTTGAAATTCTATAGAGCCATTTTATTATGAAATTTATTAAATTTTTATGAAAATTATTGTCTTTTTAACTTACATAATTATTTCAAACTTTTTATTTTATTATATATTTTATTATTTATTGTTGGAACGTTATTCATTGAAAAATATTTTTGGTCTCAGCAATCTTAGTTGATGCCGATCCTCCTTTTGACTCCTAAGAACTTATAGACGTGTTAGGTGAAGGATTGATTAAAATTTTCTTTTGATGTAATTATAAATACTTATGCATTTTATTTTGAAAAGTATGGTTAAGTGCTTCACATAGGTTATAATTAGTGCTTTTATTTTGGTATATATGCTGTCGGTTGGTTAGAAGGAGCTAAGCTCTTGATTGATGGATTACTTTGTGAAAAATTTTGTATCGTAGAAATTTTGGGAGATTTTATTAAGGAGGAGGTTTTATTGAAATTTTTATAAAAAAAGTTGAAACTTTGTTATAATGATTAATATTAAGAATGCTAAAATTTCAATAGAAATCTGAAATTATTTTGGAAATGGAACAAACTTACATTTTGAGGCTTATGTGGATGTTCAACATCTCGTGTCGGTCACCCTCTATTTTTGAGGCGTGACACACATTTACAATTTCACTATTATTGACCCATGGAAGTAGTCGCTTGAAATGGATAATGTATTTTATATAATATATCTCAATATTAGTGATATCATAATATTGGTGATGTTTAATATTTTTATTTTTTTATTCTTGAGAGATTTAATTTATTTTTGTTTTTTTATATATTTTTTATAATAGAGGCTAATGAATATATACTCCAGAAGGAAAAGCGACTAGTTTATTTAATGCCTCTTAATTACCATATACGCTTTGCACATTTTATAAATCAATGTTTTAACCTAGGGTTTATGTGCAGATTATTTACGACTTTAAAAACCACGTACGATGCCGAAGAGGAACCAATCATCTTCTTTGCTAATTGATCAAAGCATGAAGTCTAAGAAGCAAAAAGTTGAAGATAGTAGTCTGACAAATCACATTAATGGAGGATTATGTGAAAACGATGTTAATGATTTTTGGCAAATAGTTCTAAGTGGATTCACATTTTGCCCTACAGATCAAGAGCTGATCATGGCCTATCTGAGGGAGAAAGTGATGAATGAGCCATTCGAACCAAACCTAATTATTGAAGTTGAAGTCTTTAAGTTCAATCCTGAAGAATTATCCAGTAACTTTCTTTAATCTTTTATGATTCAATATATTTCATTAATATTTTAATAAAGGGTTTTATGTTTTTTATTATGGGAAGAATGACAATAAAGTCCTCAAAACTAGGAATTTATGAGAATAAGTTGTAAATATTGATTCAAACAATTGTAAATGAAAATTAAAAATTAAAAATTGAGAGTTGTATTTAAAATTTAAATGTCTTATTTATAGTTATAACTCCTGATGATTATTTACAATTAATTTTTCAAAAAAATTGGAGACCTAGCTGTTTAATGCCATTCTTCCTTTATTCTCGTGTATGTGTTTGTAAATGGAAAGAGGAAACTATATATGTTAATGTTTTAGTATGTATAATTGATAAGCTTACTTGAAATACGGTTGTAGTTGAATACTTTTTTAGTAAATATTGGTATAATGAAAGTTTTTGTCCCATGTGATTGCCTCAATTATTTATTGGCTCTTGAAATTTAATTTTATTAATCAAGCCCCTAAAATTTGATTACCATGTACAATTTATCCTTTTGATTTGAAGGAGATGTAAAACGGGGTGGGAATGGAATATAAGCGATTGAGGTAATTGTGTATGATTATAAAATTTTTTTAAGGACTTGATTGTTAGATATTAAACTTTATGAACTAAATAGAAAAGTGAAGCAAACTTTAGGATCAGAAGTTTCATTATCATAGTAATTTTTTATTAGTTATTGATTGGTCCTTGAAGTTTATTCTTAATCTGTCAAGTCCCTCAAATTGAATAACCATATAAACTTAGTCCTTTTATGGTTTGAAGGGGATGTAAAATGAGTTACAAAAAGAGGTGTGATTAAAGATGCTTGTAAGCAAGGTAGTCATGTATGATTATTGTAACACTTACCCCGAGTGTTATCCAAAAATCACACAATTTAAAAAACTAAGTGTGGTTAAGGAATTAATCCTAAAACCAACTTAGGAAACAAACCATTTAAAGCCTTTAAAAAAATTTATAGGTTCTACCTATAGCATGCGGAAGCAAGCTAGACGAAAGTGAAATAAAAAGATGCTGTCATAACAGCATTAAATTGCTGTCATGACAGCCCTCCTGGGCCAACTTCCGGGAGGCATCGTTTCGTCATTCGACCTCCATTCGAAGTAATTTTAAAGCTGACACGTCACATTCAAAGGGTACTATAAGTATACCAAATTTTAAAAAGATCCAACGGTCGAATTGAAAATTAGACATGTTAAAAAAATTGGTTATTTTTGCTGAGCTGTCATGACAGTACTTCCGGACCAACTTTCGGAGTGCACCATTTCATCATCTGACCTCCGATCGGAGTGATTCCAAAGCCCACATGTCACTTTTAAAGAATATTATTAGCATACTAAATTTTGAAAAGATCCAATGGACGGATTGAATTTTATGCTGGTTACAATATCAATACTGTAGCTGTCATGACAGCAATTTAATGCTGTCATGACAGCAGCTCCAGACCAAATTCTGGAGTGCATCGTTTCTCGGTCCGATATCCGATCGACGTGATTCTAAAGCCCACACGAAGCTTATAAAAATTTTTACCTGTGACCCAAATTTTAGAGAAATCCAATGGTCGGATTAAGATTTGGACACCCGGATGTAAAAGTACAGCTTTTTGGTAAAAACCATTTTCAAAATTGTCCAAATCTCATCCCAATGGTCACAAACCTGTGGGAACACTTTGGACACATCAAATAAGACTAAAAACACCTGATAGAACATTCAAATGATGGAAAACCCTCATACATCAAAATTTGACCACCCGGGTGCCATTTCCCAAAATGGACCCTAAACCCCCAAAATGTACAAATCATACAAGAGTGGTCACAAATCAATCCAAATACCATGTATTTATATAAATAAATATGCTAAACATTTTCACTTGGCTCAGAGCTCCTTGTGGGGCCCACGCACCCACTCTCTCTATCCAAGTGTATGTTTGCCCATAGCACATCATTTGCAATGCAACCACTTTGCATTTGCTTATAAAATCACATATATATCAAAATAAATATTGCTTGTAATAGAAAGTTGGTCTACTAAGTAAATCCATCAAAACCACACACCATAACCAAGTTTCCTAGCCACAAGTCTGCAAACAGACAAAAATTCATACACAAGCACACAATCCACACACATTCACACACACCTACATAATCATATCCTACTGTCACCCTAATCCTAAATACATTACAATATATTTGCATTACAATATATTTGCTCAAAAGAAAGGGTTGCAGTTCTACAAATAACAAGCAAACTCCTAGCTTTGCTCCTTTCCCCATCCACCACTGGATCCTTCGCCTGGACTTAGAATATTTGAAAAGAAAGGGGTGAGACAAACCACAGTCTCAGTACAGTGAAATCTACATTGATTATTACAAAGTAAGCCATAATCAAATAAACGAATAATAAATTCAATATGTATATAATTTAGCTATTTAAAATGCATGAATGCATGACTTAGGTCGGTATGGCCTTTCATGACCAACAGAATGCCCCCTGGCACTCTTTAACTCACAGGGTGAACCTTATACCTACTTATACCTCCATAGGTACAAAATATAATCTAAGGCATGATCTAATCTACCGAACCTCCTATGCCCCTTCGACGTGAATCCTAAGCAGTTGAAGCTAACTCCCTCCCAGAGCCAGCTCAACTTACTTTCCATGTGAGGGCTACCTTGGCCTAGGCACCAACCTCACACGTCATATGTTGGATTCCCTCTCCCACTGAGAGGTGTCGAACACTCAATACACTAACCACTTTAGTGCACTGAGCCCACAATACGTAAGACAACACTGAGTACTGACAGTGTGCCATAGAATATCAAATCAACACCTTCTCATTGTGAACTCCCACCGAGATCATGCCTTTTACTCTTGTCTACCTTTCCTGAGTATTGACCATTTAACACTCTAAAGTAGTATAATATTTATAAATCTCATTTCCATAAAAACATTGTTATTAAACAATTAGAAAACATATTTGCACTATAATCAAAGTAGTACCCCCATAACCCCTTATAAAGCACATTTAATCTTTTAAAACATGAATGCATGATAACTAGTAATATTTATTCAAAAATAGCTAAACAAAGTAATAAGAAATATAAATTCTCCTGTTACCTCAACCCTTGGGTACCAAAAGGGTTCCCCTGTACAAAATAGGGCTCGGCTTGTCCTTACTTCTCAATAAGTTCCACCAATAATTTCCTATAACCATATAAGTGATCCACATCACTTATCATGACAAATAGCATAATGAAGACTATAACTCATACCACACAACTTGGGTCAATGAGTCATAAATCCACCCTAATGGTCCATATATTAAACAAACATTCACATAGTATCAATTACCACAAAACCATTTATTAGCCATCATTAGGCTAATTTCCAATTTATATAATTTTTTATCAATTAAAAACCTTCACTTAGTGTCACCAACTTTCACCATTAGCCCTTATAATGAAAACCAAACCTAATTAAATCTTATTGGGCTCAAATAGAAAAATTATAACTAAATCAATAAGCTTAAACATTGAAGAGCAAAACCCAATTTCTCAAGGTTTATTTTGTGCCCAAAACACCTCTTTTCATTCAAAGTTATCCACTCAAACATTAGATCACTATATAGAAACTCAAACATGCTCCTAGGATCCAAAAGAACAAAAGCTTGCAAGAATAAACCTTGGATCAAAATTCAAAAATTTCCTCTTTCAAAAAAATGAAGAAATCAAGAGAAAGGGAAGAGGATTGAAGTAGGAAGTTTACCTATCGTGTAGCCGAGCTTGCAACGGTCGTAAAGACTCCTAGATCCAAACCTAACTCCCTCCTTTCTCTTCTCTTCTTCCTCTCCCTCTCGTACGTTTCCTTTCCTTTCCTTTCCAATTCAGTTTCTGCGTTTCTGCATCAGTTTTGGTCTTTAAATTGCTGGTCAAAAAGTTGGGAAAATACAAGAAAGGGCCCAACATTTTTATTATTACACAAACAAAGCCCGGGTCAACTTTGGTAATTTTTCTCATAGTTAAAATCAAATAAAACTAAAATTTTGCTTAGTAAAATTCAAACTCTGAGCCTCTATTAAATTATTCTAATTTTAATTAATTATAGATTTTATTTTATTTTTAAATAAATTTGAGTCTTAAAATTTTTAGGATGTTACAATTATAAACTTTTAGAAACTTGATTGATAAAAATTAAACTTTAAGAATTAAATTGAAATTGAGACAAGCTTTGGAATAAAAAAATTCATTATCCCAATAAATTTTCATGTCAAACAAATCATAATTCATAGTTAACGACATAATGGATTAGTCTCGTATATTTTGGTGAAGCATAACAATCACAGGAGTAAACTAATTGGTTATACATGTATATTAATTATAAACACAGGACAATATAGGAGCGGGGGTCTAGAGAAAATGTGTGTACTTTTCTCACCAATATGTCAAAATGGATCAATACAAGATGGCTATTGGAAGCCGACAGAAAAATGTCGGTCCTTCATTTTGATGATGAAAGATTTCCTTAGATACGAAGGTTAGTAGTACTTCATTCAGTCTTATATATAAGACAAAATTGTTTATTAAAGCTGTTCAATGAAACGTGAATCCTGGAATAGTTATATGATCTAGTTGGTCAATATGGTTTTAATTTCTTGCTCTTGGTGAGAAACAGTAGTTTTTCTCTTTCTAGGGTGTAATTAATTCTAACTCAAAAGTTACAGTCTGGTCTAGTAGTATGTCTGGTTTCTTTGTCAAGCGTCTTGTTTTCAAGGTTGGGTTGACGAACCAAGTCTGATTGAGCCAAACCCTAGTTATAAGTTGCAACTATTTTGCTGAAAGAAAGAAATGGTTGATAAATCATGATATTGTTAGAAATATCATCTTTTAGGAATACTTATTTCTCACACATGCAACATTTTACTCTACTAAAATAATGTGAAAAGGTAAAATTGGAAGAAGGTAATTAATCATCAATCTTTTATATAAAGTGATTTATGAAATGGATTATCAAAGGAATATATAGTTTTGATTTGTAATCTTTGTAGTGTTTCTAATTATTAGGATTATCCTAAATGGAAAATTTCTTTTCTATAAAAAAGGATACTGATATTGTTGTATGCATTTTTTTTTACACTTTTGCAGTTGGGTGATTGGGTTCTATGTAAGATTTACAACAACAAAAACAACAAGAACTTCATAAATAGCTATACTAAGGAGGACGCACGGTGGTTAGAACCATATTTAAGAAAAGAATCAACTCAAATGACTCATTCTTCTCAATCTCATCCTCCACCTTAATCACAGCTTGAAAGCAACAGTATGGATATGATTCAGTTGGATTAATTCTCATTCATTAGAAATCTCTCATGCTTCTCTAGACCTCCATCTTTTGATGAAGTTATAAACAAAATGACGCATTCTTCTCAAACTGATTCTCAAACTCAATCACAGCTTCAAAGAAAACAATATGGATCCGATTCAATTCAACAATCCTCATTCATCAGAAATCTCTCAAGCTTCTGCTAGTCCTTCATCTTTCAAAGAAATCAACAATGGAATGTCAAGTTTAGATGATGTTTGAATGTACATAGATTTTTCACAATTTGGACATGGAAAAACGGTGATTATATGATCATCCCAAGCATGCTTCCAGAATTAATGGAGCCTGATATCGATATTGGAGGAACCAGGGCCATCTCATCATCTTCAATAACGTGGAGGACGTGATTAATTTTCAATTTGTAGTATGAATACTGAAAAAAAAATCTGATATGTTTCGTGTAAGAATATTAGTCATAAAATATCTTAAACTTCTTTAACATGTTTGTTCCATGGTTGAAAAAGTAATGAAATAGAATAGAATGGATTAATAAAAAATAAAATGGACTACAGTCGTAATGAATCAATGGTTATATATAGATTTTTGTGAAAGGCAAGCAATGGAGTGGTAGAGATATTATGATGATGACCAACATGTATGACGTTATAAATCTTAATTCCTAGTGTTTAAGGACTATTGATTAGTATGGAAAGACTATTTTCAAGTTTGTACTAAAGAAAGATATTTGCATATCATGAAAGATATAATGCAGTTGAGGATATATGTTAACTTGTGTTAAATTTTGCACCTGACCAGAGATATTGTTACCAAAATATCATGTAATTCTACTATGAATTATTTAATAAGTTATGTTGGTCCAATTTATAATTTTTGTATAATTTCAAACTTGTTCGGCTCAATCCAAGTTCGGCTTAACACAACCATATCCCAAAAAAAAAAAAAAAAACACACACACACACACACAATAATAAAGATGATAATAATATATTAATCTATTAAACTTAAAATATGAAAAAATATATGAAACAAAAAAAAAGAATATGAAAAAGATATTAAAAACTAAGAACAAACTTGTGTTTGGTTTAATGATAATTTAGATTTAAATTAAATCTTTCATTTGAATATATATTAATCTATAAATTTGTTCCGAGTTCAAATTCATGTTTTATAATATTTATAACGTCAAATTTTTCTATATCCTAATTATTTAAAATTTTAGTTATTTCAACTCTTATGTTTTCTTTTTCACGTTTTTACTATTATTACTTCTATAACTATCATTTCTTTTCCGGTTTTTAATTTTCATTTCTCATTGATGAAATAATGAAGATAAACTCATTATTTTAATCTCTTTTTACTTTGAGACTCAACACATTTCTCTGATGCCTTTAAAATTTTGAAAAAATTAATCTGAGTTTTGTAGTCTTTTTTAATTTTGAGTTAAATCCACATAATTTACTTTGTTTTATTGAAGCCCATATAATTTGATTGATTAAATATGTAATCCCTAAGGATTAAAATTCTTGAATTTTTTCTTTAAAAAATAAAGTTATACACTTTTATATTTTTATTAAAAAATTATATAAATTTTAGAATTGATTATATAATTTTTATAACTCAAAATTTATATAATTAGGTATGTTTTCTAAATAAATTTATATATATATATATATTATATTCTTCATAAAAAATTTAATAAAAAAAATATAAACATTATATTAAATCAATTTTTAGCTAAAATCCATTAAATATAATTTTCTATAAATTTAAAATTGTTTGTACTTTGAAAATGTTAATCATTTATTAATACTCTTACCGTCAGGACTAATGTATTTAATTTATTAAATTAGAAGGTTTAAGTAAATCAAAATAAATTACGAGAGTCTAATTCAAAGTCAATGAAAGCTAAAAGAACTTGCAGGTTACTTTTCCCTAAAAAAAATTTTATACTATTCAAACAAAATATTTTAATTAAATACGTAGATTTTAAATGTATAATTTTAAATTGAAATTTAAATCTATCTGTCTAAATACTGGTTAGAGCCAATTTTTAATATATATATATATATATATATATATGTATATGTATATTTTTATAATTTTCAACTTACTTGAGCTCACTGCCCTCACTTGATTAAGTCCAATTTGGACTTAGCACAAAGTATTGCGTAAAATTTTTTTATAATTATTCAAAAAAAAAAATTGCATCACGATGACAACCACAATGACGATGAACTTCTTGAACTTAAAAAAAAGAGAAAAAGAAAAGAAGAAAAAGGAAAGATTGGCCTAAGATGAAAACTTAAAATAAGGAAAAGATATAAAACTAAATTTATTTGACTTTTGAATAGAAAAAGTATATACGTAATAATCCTATAACAGATTCTTAATTTTAATATTTATTAATATTTTACAATTTACTTATTGTGATTTGATTGAAAAAAATTAAATTAAAATATATAAGACTAAGGATTAAGATATAACATTAAAATATTATAAATTAATAGATTGTTGGATAGAATTAAAATAATATGACTCGGAGTATTTTTACGAGAGTATAAGTAAACATGATGTACTAAGTGTACCTAAGAAAATTTCTCCAAACTTAGTACTCAAGGTCTTTTCTTTTCATAAAATATAGAAGAAAAATCAAAAAAGTCAATATTTGAAGCATATTCCATCCTTAATCTTAAGATGTATCCAACGTTTTAAAATTATGTTAATTCATTTATATATAATTATAGTAGTAATAGTAGTAATAAAATCTATTAGAGTCCATATACCTTAATTTCAAGATTGGTTTTTTTGAAATTTTTTTTAAATAGGAATCTTCAAAAAAATCATGCTCAGACTGATAAGATAATTTTTTATTTAAAGTTAAATTTTGTAGCACAATTTCGAAGATGAAATAAAACCAACTCTTTTAATGTGTATTTTTTGTTTAATTAATTCAGAGAGAATTTTTTTAGTAGACTTATTTAAACAGACTTTTTTATATTTTAATATTTTTTTCATTTATTGATTCTTTTTTTTTGAATTTTTTGATGAAGATTGTCTTTGACTTTGCAGACTTCCTTTAGCCAATTTTGACTTTGCGGACTTTTTGTTTATTTTTCAAATGAAATTCCTAGTGAGAAAAAGGACCATGGCAAAACTGAATTTTTTTTATAAAAGCATTATATATGTATATTAGCATTCGTTAAAAGATAAGTAAAAATAATTAAATCTGATTTATTTGAATTAAAATTCAAAACTCAAATAATTTTAAAAAATAGAAGATAATCAAGGATTATCTTTTATTTGTATTCAAATCTTTTTCAAGACCTAACATGTCTATAAATAAGAGAGAAACAAACACAAAAAGATCATTAAACAAATACCATCAAAAGCAAATGGCAAGACAATCCATGAAGTAAACATTTTTTTTTTTTTTTTTCTCTTCTTCGTTCTTTAATTTTTGTTTTTACATTCAAATACTTTGTACATATTTTGTGTTAGATAATAAATATAGGGTACAATCGGGTTTTATATTTTGAGTCAATAACCTTTGAAAAAAAAAGTTTTGAATAAATTAAAAAGAAAATATTTTTTTGGATAAATAAAACAGCAAATATTGAAAATAACACGTACGAGAATAGCTCAGGTGATAAGAATAAACACATGGCTTAGTGTGAGTAGATGTCAAACCCTATAACACTAATAATAAAAGTTGGCCTAATGATAATGATTTAGTCCATAAGTCATAAAATCATGAGATCAAATCTCGTTATCGATGTGGGAACTTTATTGATATGTATATATGAGGTTTCTTGGTACTTATGATTATTATATGTTTGTTTGGTATGGTATTGAAAATGATAACACTAAATTATATTTTTATATTTATTTTAATGATTTTAAAAGTAAAAAGACTGCAATGCCCCTCTCAAAAATTTTCTATAGAATAGACCATGTCTGGAACGAATTTCTTGAAATCTTCATCCCTTCCAAAATTTATTCTTCCCCTCCATAATTAATTCCAAAATAAAAAAGAAATCCGATTCAAAAGTATAAAAGAAATTCTAAAAATCAATTCAAAACTGAAGGGTCAGGTCAATGAGTTTCTGGGAGAGGAATGGCACCCCTTTGATACCTGTTTGTTTCATATTTTTTTATGAAAAAAAATTATTGTTTTTGGAAAAAAATATTTTTTATAAAATTTTATTATGTTTGTTTAATTTTTAATATTTTTTGAAAATAATTTAATATGGTAGATAATGGAGAATGTGCCATAAAATAATTAAATAATAGATTTTTTTTATAAGTAGAGATGGTGAAGATATCATAAAGTCTAAAAATATCTAAATCACAATTTTTTTTATTATTACAACAAACATAAGATAATATTTGTGTTTTTTATAAAATCTTTAAACTATTTAAAAAATAATTGATTTTTTAATTGTGAACAAACTGCACCTAAAACTTTTAGTTCATTTATAGATTGGTAAAATGTGATTAGTTTATTTATTTAAAATACCTCTCTTATGCGCTTTGAATTTCATTGTAAATCAAAACAGACCGTTTTAATCCTAGTCTTTAATTTATATCGTAGATTGTTTGCAAATTTTAACCACGTACGCATGATGAACAAGAGGAAAATTTCATCATCTTCTTCGCTAAGTGATCAAAACATGAATGATTTTTGGGAAAAAAAAAGAGAGTAAGAATAGAAGATTAACATGTGAAAACAATATATTAATGATTTTTGTCAAATGGTTCCAAGTGGATTCCAATTTTGCCCTACAAAATAAGAGCTAATCATGGTCTATTTGAAGAAGAAAGTGATGAATGAGCCGTTAGAACCAAATTCAATAATTGAAGTTGATATCTATAAGTTCAATCATCAACAACTATCCAGTAAGTTTTTTTATATCTTTTTTTTATAATTCAATATATTTTATTAATATTTTTTAAGAAATTGTTTTATGTTTTGTTTTTAAAGAAAAATATAATTGTTGGTCCTCATACTTTTAACATATTTTTGTATTAGTCCTTATATCTTTTCTCTATTGCTCCTAGTCCCTCATGTTTCATTTATTTGCAATGCTAGTTTCTATATGTTTAAATATGATCATAATGACTTAACAATGACTAACTTATACACAATCTTTGTTATTTTTTGTGATGACTTGTTAAAATGATGATGAATTACATAAAAACTGAGAAAGACATATATCAGAATCCTTAAAAGTATAATGGAAGAAGTTTTAGAATAAAGAAGACATGACAATTATAGTAGACAAGAACCAAACCTTAATCATAATTAGGAATCTATATTAGGCCTATTTATGGATTAGATCAATAACATTAAGGACGAAAGTGATCAATAAATTGATATCCCAGCCACTATTCTTGCTTCACATATTATTAATATACATGAATTTCACATCATTATTCTATTTGTTATGTCAGCATACTTTAATGATGTTATATGAAACAAAAGATTACTTAGATAACTTTAGAAAACATTAAAATCTAAAATAATAGAAAATAAAGTTGAGGGACTAAATGAATAACTTCCTCAAATGTAAGAGATTAAAAGTTATGTTATCCTTGATTCATAGTTAATGATAATGCATTATTTCTTGCTATGAAGCACAGCGAATAAAGTAATAGTGTTTTATGTATTAATTAATTATAAATGCAGGACAATATAGCAATTATGAATCACAAAATGAGTGGTACTTTTTTTCACCAAGAGATAGAAAATATAAAAATGGAAAGAGGCCAAAACGATCAATATTAGATGGGTACTGGAAGGCAATAGGAAAATGTCAATCAATTCATTCAGAAGATGGAACAACTTTAATTGGAAAATGGAGAACTTTGTTTTATTATGAAGGCACTCATCAACAAAGTAAGAAGACCAATTGGATCATGCGCGAATATTTTTTGGATGAGATGACACATACAAGAACAAGTTCCTTGGATATGAAGGTTAGTAATATACTGAGTTCTATATATAAGTAATTGCAAATTTACAATTAATTCTTTCATTGAAATTAAGAAGAATTAGTTAAATCATTCTTACTGTTTGCAAAAAGAATAAAAAATGTTTTCCATTTTATTCATATTAGATAGATCATCTTTTGAAAAACTTATTCCTTATATACAACCTCCAATTTTATTTATCTGTTACTTTTAACATATTTCATTAGAGAATTAAAAAAAAAAAACTTTAACCCTTTCATTTGGAATGAGAGGTAACACTAAGGGAAAAGTAGAAGAAAATGACATTTTCTTTCCCTAACATTAAGTTTTTCTCTTCTTCAAAAAGGAAATTAGGGGAAAACAAGGGTGAAAAATGCCATCTTTTTTTTTTTCAGTTTTCTCATTTAATTTTCTCTCATTTCCTATTTTCTACTTATTTCAAATAAATCCTAAAATTCATTAAATCTCTCCAAAAATTTAATAAGATTTCAATTTTACCCTTACTAAAATATACTCCCTCCATTTAAAAATATAAAATATTTTTTGAGGAGTTAAATATTCAAAAATGTAAGGCATTTTAATCTTTCAAGATGTAATCTATCTTTTTTTCAAAGTATCCCTATTAATAGTTACTTTATATTTATTATAGGATGTTTAATAGGGATAAATATAAAAAAATAAGTTATTTTGAAAGTAGGTAACTACTTTATTAGAGGTAAAATTCGTTTAAAAATACCTTACATTTTTTAACGAAAAGAATACATACTTCAAAATTGTTTTTTTCCCTCATCAACATTTAATAAGGGTAAAAAGAAAAATTACTGATAAAAAATCAATGACATGTCTTAGAATTAATCCAAAAAAAAAAGTCTCTCTCATAAATAAGACCAAAGGAGTATGCAATATTTTAACCCACTCAAAAAATTATAAAAAAAAATTAAAATTTAAAATTGTGCAATATAATTTTTTTTTTGGGTTGGAAAAAAGGACTAACAATGTCTTTTAGAAAATGACATATATATAAAACTAAAAGTAGCATATAGTTTTCATTTGTAATTTTTGTAGTGTTTTTAATTAAGATTACACTAAATAGAAAATTTCCCTTTCTCTAAATGATAATGATATTGTTTATGTACTTTTCTTTCCCCTAATTTTGTAGTTGGATGATTGGGTTCTATGTAAGATTTACAAGAACAATAAGAACTACAAGAATAGCTGCAAGAAGGAGGAAGCATGGTTAGAACCATTAACAATGGAGTCAACTCAAATGACTTGTTTTTCCCAAACTACTGCCTCAACCTCCTCAATCACAATTTGAAAGTAAAAACATGGATCAATTTCAGTTGAATAAGCCTCATTCATTAGAAATCTCTCATGCTTTTCCTGATCCCACATCTTTTTATGAAATTATAAATAAAAAGTCAAGTTTAGAAGATGTTTGGAAATACATAGATCTTGAGAATTTGGATGCAGATAACAATGATTCTATGATCTCAAGCATGCTTCCTTCTATGGTGGACACAACTGCATCATCAAGAACAGTTTACTCAAAAATGGAATCTTCAAGCTTCATATTCATATGATGATCTTTATACCTTGTAGGATGTAATTAATTCTCATTATGTAGTGAATAAGAAAAAAAAAAAGAATATGTCATAAAATATTGTGAACTTCTCTAGCTTGAAGAATATTTATATGTATTACTCCTCTAGTCTTATCTATAGAATAGAGAAAGAATATTTGTTTTGATCATATTCATTTGACATCTCAATAATTACTATATCCATCGTTAGCTTTTTGTCCCTGTTAAATGTTATAAAGGATAATAACTACTAACGTGTATAACTTTTAAAATTTGTATATTTAATAGGAGTACAATTGCAAACTTGTTGAATTTTTAAATAAAGTTTATAAAATTTAAAGTTTTTCCTTGATTCTAGTAAAAATGTGAAAAATGACTTCTAAATAAAAACATAGAGAGTAATTTTAAATACTTTCAGTTTTAAATGTAGAAGCTAGTTAACTAATTTGCATATTAAAAAAGCTGCTCTCTTGCATTTTGATGCATTTTGAAGAATCTGAATTGAGAGAAAACTGTTGTGGTGTATATAGTGGAGGTCACAGAAAATAATATGTTACAAAACGTTTTGTTAGAATCTATATTTAAAGTTAAAAGGAATTTATAAAATCTTAAAAGTAATCAATTTCATTGTACATGAATTGCCCATAAGAAGAAAATAAAGGTGCTGACTCTAAAAAATTAACAAATTTATAAGGACGTCAATTAATTTTAACTATTTTTCTATTTATGTGAGATAGTTAAAAACATCTTATAACATGAAACTAAATGAATACCATGCTTAAAAGACAGCACAACCTAATTTCTTGATCTTTGGTCAACAAGACCCTGCCCAATAAAATGCACATTATTTTTTAAGCACAATAGTCAAATATTCAATTTGACTCTCATAAATTTAGTGCCTTTCATATAATTTCAGTTAAAACAATATACAAGCATGTACCAAAAATTCAAAATGTAAATCTCTTTCTTCTTATAGGTCGTTCTCCTTTTGATTCAACATTCCAATTCCTGTTCCCCCCCCCCCCCAATTTTTCTTGTTCTTGACATACAGTGGCCTTTCTCTTCCCAGGATGAAAAGAATTGAATCAAAACGCTGAAGGTCATATGAACATTACAAACAACAAAGGTCCTTGAGGCTGGCAAAAACATTCTTATTTAGTCATTAAATTTGTGTTTAAAATGGCTTTCTATAGTTGACCATAGTCTAATCATGAAAGTTGTAGGTAGAGCTAATAGTAGGTCGGCCTATTCAGATCGAGCTCAATTTGGATCGAGTTTATTCAGATTGAGATTAAAATATCTTACCACATAAAAGAAGCTTATATAGTCAAACCCGATCCTAATCTCTCAGGTTGTTAAATATTATTTATTGTATTCTTTATTTTTTTATCTAATTTCAATTTTTATTTTAAAAATTAATATTTTGAATTTTTATATTATTTTATTCATAATAAAAAAGGAATTCAAGTATTCAGGCTAAGCCCATTTAGATTTGGGCTTGACTCGAATTTTTTTAGGTTTATTCAAACAACTCGAATAAGCTTAAGGAAAAGAAAATCTTTAAAACTCTCAAGCTTGGCTCCAAAATTTTTCAAGCTTATTTACGCTGGCCCATCTAGCTTAGCCCAGTTACCATCTCTAGTTACATGTCATTGTAAATAAAAATAAGTACTATAGAGGCTTATATCATATCAGAATTTTATATTGTATATCCAAATTATCAATACATTGTCGGGGTATATTTGATATCTAAACTTGCACATATCCATCCACTTACTTTATATGTTTATAAGAAAAATAATCACCACCAATTGTTACAGGTATCATTATAAACTTGTGACAATTAACACTCTTAGATTAATAATAATTGGTTATTCATTTTTTAGAATTATCTTTGAATTTTAATTTGTTTTATTTTATTCAGTTGAATAAAAATATCAATTTAATATCAATTTAAACTAACACGTTTGAAATTATATATGGGCGTCACTTTTTGGCTCCAAGCTCGTGAGCATGGCTCAGCTTGATAGGGGTGTTAGAGATTAAGGTCTTGTTTAGTTTTTTTCTATTTTTTTAAAATTATTCTGTAAACTAATTTTAAAGATTAATTTTAAAATAAAATAAAATAAAATAAAAATATGTTTGATTATATCAATTTGAAAATAGTTTTAGGTGACATTTGGATTCATGGATTTGAATTTTAGATTTGAAATGCAAAATCTCATATTTAAAATCCATTTATTTAAAATATTTTGTTTAGGTAATTTAAAATATTTCAATGAAAAAGATAAATAAGTTGAAATTTGAAATGAAAATAAAAAATTAAAGGACAAATTTCTCTATATTTTTTAATTGACAAGAGACAATCAAAATGAAATATGAGAAAAGATATAAAAGTCATAGAGATATTAATAATTAAAAAATTAAGAGAATAAGATATTTAAAATGATTAAAATTTTAAATGACTAGAGTATATAATGAATTTAAATTTGAATTCATAAATTTTTATGTAGCTAGATAAGAGATTTGGACTAAATTCAAATTAAAATTGAAATTTTCATTAATCCAAATGTACTATTAGAGTTAGGAAATGAAGGACGGTGATGACTAGTGATTAATGGTTATGGCCTATTATAGTGATTAGTCATAATTGGAGATAATTTATAATATAAAATAAATCAGTTACCACCTAAACTTGAGATAGTTAAACCCTCTTGTCATTGTAAATCAAGTGTATCAGCCAATCACCACTACAATTTTTCAGCCTCTAAGTCAAGAGATTCCAGGGAATTCAAATCATATACCAAGTCCCAAAAACCCTTCAACATTTTTTTTTCTCGATTAACTACTTTGGAAGAGAAAGAAGAGCCCGCAATAGCTGAACTAAACATAGAAGAAGATGAAAAAGCTATCAAAGAGAGTTTTATTTGCATCCATCTCCACGGTCAAAGTCTAAGTCAGGATACACTAAATCAGAATTACTTTGTTTTCCCTTGTACCCCATAATACTAATGGGAGAGTGAATTTTAACCATCCCCAAGTTTCTAGTCTGTATCTTTCCAATCTTCAGACTATAGATATCATGCCATCATACGGCCAAAGTACTTTGAAGTTTGAATAAGTGAATAAATTTTGGAATCTGTCCTTTTGTTTTCTCGTGCTAATCTCACTTGCAAGTATTCAAGTAAATACTTTATTGGTGTTACAACGAAAGAAAAAGACGGGCAATTTGGCTAAATTTGAAAATTGAATCAAGCTTTGAGACATATCGAGTGTCACATGAACCTTCATCAACAATCACTACCATCTCAAGATCAAGATAGATGCAGAAATAACAAACATTGCCGTGAGAAAACAATAAAATGTCCCCAGACAACTATCCTCCCAAAATGGGATGGAGGGTGACATATGAGGAACAAGTTTTACCATCCATAACCTTTTTTTATATACTCCCTTCATTCAGTCACATAAGGTACCTTCCAAAAATAAAAAAAATTAATCCAAAAATCATAAAGTGCCTAATCAGAATATCAAATGATGTCACAGTTTTATCCCTATAATTGTCAAGGCTTTCTCGCAATTTGACAAAAGCATGACGAGGTTCTCTTTAATTGATAAGGGTACAATTGAAATATCGGGATATTTTTAAACAAATAAAGCAATCTAACAAAATTTCTTAATTTTCTTGAAAATTGTCTAGAAAACCTTGTATAAGGGACTGGAGGGAGAATTTATTAATTTTACCACCGTTAAATTTCAGTTTTAGTGCATTTCAAATGAAACAAATAAATGCATAAAGAACTGCTTTGCATTGTTGGCAGGGGAAAAAATCTGTTTTATAGTAGCTTCATTATAATCAAGCCACCAGCTTGTACCTAATGATAATAACAATAAGAGATTAATCTAATAATTGAACAGTTCACCTTACCGCTTCCACAAGATCTGTGATTTCAGAGTCCACAAGTCCAGACCCCACTCACTTTAAACCATCTTTTAACTCAAAAAAAGTTATGGTTCCACCGTTTTCTGTGTCAATCATCTTGAAGAACTCCTTCAATCCAGCAATTTCTTCCTCAGAGCGCCTCTCGGCAATAACCTGGGATTAAGATAGATGGTCAATGTAATAGTCTGAAAACAAAACCTTCCGAAAAATATGACATGAATTACTTAAATTTCCCAGCAAAGATAGAAGTTAAAGGAATTCCAAACACATGTAAAAAAAAAGAAAAAAAAAGAAGTTTAACGCATATGAGTTAAGCACCATGTAAGGTATCTGGATTCATACAAATCAACCAGTTGATTTGAAAAGTTCATCGCTTGCTGTCTAGCTGAATGTTAATAAAGGCATTTTGAAAAATGTTTTCACTGCAACCAGAAGATAAGCAATTTAAGTATTTTTAACATATTATTAGCACATAAATACCATTTGACTTCAGTAGAAATGTAATAGAAAGTCTTATTGATGTAAGACACACACACACACTGGCACATTTGCACACACTCACACACATCTATCTAAAATCAGGTGTCTTCTTCAGATCTTTAGAGCCACAGAGATTCAAGCTCCTTAACAGCAGAATACGTTTCTGGATAGAAGATCAAACAATCATCAAAACTTGTTCAAAGGCAATTTTTAAATGAGACTATTGTAGTTATAGAAAGTTAGAAAAGGGAACAGTATAGAATATGGAAACTGTTATAGTCTTATAGATGGCTTGAGAGGAAATTAGAAAAGGAATTGCCCTAAAGCTTTCACTGCCTTTGCCATTTGTCAAAGGTTTCTCGGTTAGTTTCTTGCTATGTTTAACAAATATTAGTTTTAGGGAATCTACAATTTGCATTTCTCTGTCAATCGTGCCTGTTCTGTCTTGCACGTTCATAGGTTGGAATTTTCTGGATGTTTTGTAACTATGCTAATCTGGCAAGTAGCTTCGACCTTCGGAGTGATACATGAAATTATTATAGATCTATAGTCTTATAAAAGTAAGAAATGGAAACAGTGTAGAATATGAAAACTGTTATAGTCTTATGGATGGTTCGAGAGGGAATTCGAAAAGGAAGTTACACTAATGTTCTGAGATTCCTAACATGTAAGCAATCGGGAGCATATCCATAGAATAAAATAGCTTGGGACAGAGGTGATAGATAAAACAAAGTACAGGAGCATCAATTATTCCCTCGTTGTAAACCAGGGACAAGATTCTGATAGGCTGAAATAAATGGTAAACTGCTATTGTAAGGAATTAAGAAATGGCTAACTTCATCTTTCTTAGTGGACTTGCTGTCCTCTATTTTTTTTTTTTTGTTGCCATTTCCTGGCCTGATATTGTTTTCTCGTTTAGTAGTTTGCCTTTTTTGTATGGTAATTATTTTTGTCTCAATAGAAAAGAAAACGCAGTGCTTCATGCATCCTTTGAATTTGTGGAATGCTGAAAAAAGGGAAATCTAGATGTATAAGAATCAATTGATCTATAATTTACTAGTAAGTGTGATTTAGTTTTTGTAGTTTCAATTAGAGCAACAATTTGTTACTTAGACTGAAGAAATAAAGCAATAATTGAGACAACAATTTAATTGTCTTTAATTAGTTCATTAAAAAGTAAGTAAATAACTAGGGGAATTCCGTTGCTCTGATTAGCAAAACAGAGAGAAAAATGTTCATCTAACTGAAGTTAATGGGAGCATCTTGGTTTATCGAGAGACTGAATTAAAAATATGACTTAGTTTAGAGATACCTGATGGAATTCTGAGTTGTGTGACATGGATTGTAGCAATCAGGTACGAAGAAATTCTGTATTTCTATCTTCTCTTTGCTTTTTCTAATTAATAATAAAGATATAGAAGCCTATTGAAAAGCTGGTGCTTCTCTAAATAGATCTGAGTTTAGCTTCAAACACTAAAACAATTTTCCCCAATTCCCATGAGCACTACCGTCACTAGTACCCCTAACATTCTTTCTCCTCTGTCTTCAATCGCTAGTTCTTTAATGCTGATGCAATTATATGAAAGGAGATGCATGCATACTCTCATCGCGGATTCATGAATAGCTGGGAAATTTGTGAGTTCAGTTGAGAATTTTTCTGTACCTTTGATATCTTCTGCCTCTTCAACAAATGTCATGTTGTTAACCGTGTACGTATATTATAATGCCCCCAAGTTACAAATCAACTTAACTTTTTATATCATATAAATGGATGGTATGAATATATATAAGTTAAATAAACTCCCCCACCATATTCATCTTCTAGATTTTTACTGGTATTGATATGATTTTGGCCAGAATTAAGTGGATGAGCATTACCAAACCATTTCTTATCCATGGCAAGATTTTGGTGAACAAGTAAAGGTGAATTTTGTTTTCATACGAGGTTCCACTGGTGTGTCTAATTCAGTGCTTATCAGTTAGTGGGACACAGGTGATTTGCTAGTTGATACATCCGTGGCTTCCAGCAAAAGATTTTGCTTGATAGATTTCAAGACATTAATATGACACCGTTTTTTTTTTTTCTAGGTGTATTCCAACAATTGTCACAATATTTCAGAGTTAATTTTTACTTGATTAAATTTTATCACGCCTTCATGTACAGCATAGGGTTAACATGATATTGGTCCTATAAATGGAAATAGAAAGAGTTGCTTGTAGAAAGAAGAATGTATCAGTATTCATATGGGTTGATTTCAATCATTTCATCGAAATGACTCTAACCTCATTTTATCTTTCACACACAAACACACACACGCATTTATAATTTCACTATTATTGACCTATGGAAGTACTCACTTGAAATGAATAATGTATTTTATATAATATATCTCAATATTAGTGATATCATAATACTGGTGATGTTTAATATTTTATTTTATTCATGAGGGATTTAATTTATTTTTGTTTTTATGTAGTTTTTTATAATAGAGGCTAATGAATATATGCTCCCGAAGGAAAAGCGATTAGATTATTTAATGCCTCTGATCATATACGCTTTGAACATTTTATAAATCAATGTTTTAACATAGTGTTTATGTGGCCGATTATTTACGAATTTAAAAACCACGTACGATGCGGAACCAGTCATCTTTGCTAACTGACCAAAGCATGATGTCTAAGAAGCAAAAAGTTGAAGATAGTAGTCTGACAAATCACATTAATGGAGGATTAGGTGAAAACAATGTTAATGATTTTTAGCAAATGGCTCCAAGTGGATTCACATTTTGTCCTACAGATCAAGAGCTGATCATGGCCTATTTGAGGAAGAAAGTAATGAATGAGCCATTGGAACCAAACTCAATTATTGAAATTGGAGTCTTTAAGTTCAATCCTAAACAATTATCCAGTAAGTTTATTTAATCTTTTATGATTCAATATATTTTATTAATATTTTAATAAAAGGTTTTATGTTTTTTATTATTGGAAGAATGACAATAAAGTGCTCAAAACTGGGAATTTATGAAAAATAAGTTATAAACATTGATTCAAACAATTGTAAATAGGAAGATTTACAATTTTAAATTGAAAACTGAAAGTTGTATTTAAAATTTAAATGTCTTATTTATAGTTAGAACTCCTAAATTTATAATTATTTAAATCAATATTTACAATTAATTTTTCAAAAAAAATTGGAGACCTAACTGTCATAAATTTATTATTTTGAGACTTTAATGTCATTCTTCGTTTATTCTTGTGTATGTGTTTGTAAATAGAAAGAGGAAACTATATATCTTAATGTTTTAGTATGTGTAATTGATAGGCTTACTTGAAATACGGTTGTAGTTGAACACTTTTCTAGTAAATTTTGGGATAATGAAATTTTTGGTCCCATGTGATTGCCTCAATTATTAATTCGCTCTTGAAATTTAATTTTATTAATCAAGTCCCTAAAATTTGATTAGCATGTAAAATTAGCCCTTTTATGGTTTGAAGGAGATGTAAATGGGGTTAAAAAAAGGGTGGGAATGGAAGATGCATATAAGCGATTAAGGTAATTGTGTATGATTATTAAATTTTTAGGGACTTGATTGTTAATATTAAACTTTATGAACTAAATCGAAAAGTGAGGCATATTTTAGAATCAAAAGTTTCATTATCATAGTAATTTTTTATTAATTATCGATTGGTCCTTGAAGTTTATTCTTAATCTGTCAAGTCCCTCAAATTGGATAACCATATAAAATTACTCCTCTTATGGTTTGAAGGGGGTGTAAAATGGTTTACAAAAAGAGGTGTGATTAAAGATGCTTGTAAGCAAGGTAGTCATGCATGATAATAAAATTTTAGGAACTTGATTGATAAAAATTAAACTTTAAGAACTAAATTGAAAATGGAGACAAGCTTTGGAATAAAAAATTTCATTATCCCAATAAGTTTCTGTCTCTAATAGTTAACAACATAATGGATCAGTCTCGTATATTTTTGTGAAGCACAACAATCACATGAATAAACTAATTTGGTTGTACATGTATATTAATTATAAACATAGGACAATATATGAGTTGTGGGTCTAGAGAAAATGAGTGGTACTTTTTCTCACCAATATGTCAAAATGGATCAATACAAGATGGCTATTGGAAGGCAACAGGAACATGTCAGTCCATTCATTCTCATGATGGAAGAACATTAATTGGAAAACATAGAACTTTGATTTATTATAAAGGGAATCATCAAGAGAGCAAGAAGACCAATTGGATCATGTATGAGTATTATTTGGATGACAACACATGCAAGAGTGAGTTCCTTAGATATGAAGGTTTGTAATACTTCATCCAGTCTTATATATATGACACTTGTTATTAAAGCTATTCAATGAAACTCAAATCCTAGAATAGTTATATGATCTAGTTTGGTCAATATGATTTTAATTTCTTGCTCTTATTAAGAAACAATAGTTTTTCTCTTTCTAGGATGAAACTAATTCTAACTCAAAAGTTATGGTCTGGTCTAGTTTATCTGGTTTCTTTATCAAGCATCTTGTTTTCAAGGTTAGGTTGATGAATCAAGTCTGACCATGCCAAACCCTAGTTATTAGATATAACTATTTCACTGAAATAAAGAAATGGTTGATAAATAATTGATATTGTTAGAAAATGTACTATCTTTTAGAATACTCATTCCTCACATATGCAACATTTTACTCTACTAAAATAATGTGAAAAGGTAAAATTGGAAGAAGGTAATTAATCGTCAATCTTTTTAAAAAAAGTGATTTATAAAATGGATTATCAAATGAGTATATATTTTTGATTTGTAATCTTTGTAGTGTTTCTAATTATTAGGATTACCCTAAATGGAAAATTTTCTTTTCTATAAAAAAGGATACTGATATTGTTGTATACTTTGTTTTTCTTTTCTTTTCTTTTTTTATACTTTTGCAGTTGGATGATTGGGTTCTGCATAAGATTTACAACAACAAGAAGAACTTCATAAATAACTATACTGAGGAGGATGCACAGTGGTTAGAACCATATTTAAGAAAAGAATCAACTTAAATGACTCATTCTCCTCAATCTCATCCTCAACCTCAATCACAGCTTGAAAGCGACAGTATGGATATGATTCAGTTGAATAATTCTCATTCAGTAGAAATCTCTCATGCTTCTCCTAGACCTCCATCTTTTTATGAAATTATAAACAAAATGACTCATTCTTCTCAAACTGATTCTCAAGCTCAATCACAACTTCAAAGGAACAATATGGATCCGATTCAATTCAACAATCCTCATTCATCAAAAATTAAATCTCTCAAGCTTCTGCTAGTCCTTCATCTTTCAATGAAATTAACAATAGGATGTCAAGTTTAGATGATGTTTGAATGCACATAGATCTTTCACAATTTGGACACAGAAAACGGTGATTATATGATCATCCCAAGCATGCTTCTAGAATTAATGGAGCCTGGGAGGAACCAGGCCATCTCATCATCTTCTATAACGTGGAGGACGTGATTAATTTTCAATTTGTAGTATGAATATTGAAAAACATCTGATATGTTTCATTGTTAAGAATATTAGTCATAAAATATCTTAAACTTCTTTAGCATGTTTGTTCTGTGGTTCAAAGTAATGAGATAGTGATTGATAAAAAAAATAAAATGGACTAAATCATAATAATCAATGGTTCTGTGTAGATGTTTGTGAGAGGCGAGCAATGAAGAGGGAGAGATATGATGATGATGACTAACGTGTGTAACGTGATGAATCTTAATTCCTTGTGTTTAAGGACTATTGATTACTATGGAAAGACTATTTTCAAATCTGTACTAACGAAAGATGTTTGCATATGATGAAAGGTATTTGCATATCATGAAAGATATATTGGAGTTGAGGATATATTTTAACTTGTGATAGAGTTTTGCACCTGACTAGAAAATATTATTAGCAAAATAATATGTAATTTTATTATGAATTATGTAATAAGTTATATTGGATCAACTTATAATTTTTGTATAATTTTCAACTTGTTCGGCTCAATCCAAGTTGGACTTAGCACAACCTTTTCCCAAAAAAAAAACCAATAATAAAGATGATAATAATGTATTAATTTATTGAACTTAAAATATGAAAAATATATGGGAAAAAAGAATACGAAACATATATTAAAAAACTAAAAACAAACTTATGTTTAGTTTAATGATGTTGAGAAAATGATGAAGAGAAAACTAATCAAATATTCATTAATAGAAATGATACAATATGATAGAAATTGATCCTTCACTTGAAGGATTTACCATACTTATCTACCCATTTGGGTGATTCTCAAACTCCACTTTGAACTAACTTGAGGTGAAGGCCTATGTTAACTTCCCTCTTGAAGGTGGGATGAGACCCCCTTAGTTAATACAATGATATGATTCCCTTATATAGATTTAGGGATATTAACTAACTAGGTGATTAATACTAATCACCCCTAATATTCCAACACCCCTCCTCAAGTTGACACCTCTTTTAACTCTAGGTGCTCAACTTGCCAACAACAATTACAAGGAGGGAACAAAAATATAATTGGAATATAAACAACTCATTGATCAATCAGACCAATACAAATTAAACCATTCCTTTTGAGGAGCTTTACTAGCTTGCCTTGTTACATTCCTCTCTCTTCAAGTCTTCTCAGCTTCATCTTTGACTTTCACACAGTTCTTACATTGAAACTTTGATATGCCCAACACAACACTTCTTGTAGACTCCTCAATTCACGTCCACATGACAACATTTCATTCATTGCCAAATGAGAAGCCCAAGGCAACTGAGCATGCCATCCCTTTCATATATTTCTGTAGAAGCATACATGCATCTAGGTACTCTTTGTATCATTAGGCAAGGCCAAATATAATATTGGTGGCAGCACCAGTTCTCAAAATCTGCAACATCTTGCATAGGGCTACAAAAATTGCTGTCATAGAACTTAGTCATAAACCTATAATTATCCTAGCCTAAAGACCAACAACATCACACAAAAAATCATTGCCAATTCTTGACATCTTTCTAATCATTTGAAAGCACCATTGCCTTCTTTGTTCCTTGATCTCAAATCAATACCACTATCATGAAACTTTAATTGTCAAAAATAGACTTAGCTTGTCCAATATCTCGATCATGAAAGAGGAATTGATGGCTTAGGTTGCTCTTCTCAATGACATCATCATTAGTAATTGTCAGCATCCTCTTGACTTCTATGAGAAACACCCATTAGCGCAAGAATCTTTAGGAACTCACATCCCAAAGCACCAAATCCGACAACAAACACTTTAGCTTCTTCTAATTTCTTTTGTACCATAGCTGGGTTTACATTGAGAACCCAAGCTCAGAACATTTGACCATCCTCTAAACACGGTAGCAAGAAATTGCAAGAAACCTAAAATAGAATTTGAGATGCAGAATCCCAATTTTGATCATCCCTCTCTGTTTATAAATCTAAAAAACCACGCGTCCTCTAATCTAGAAAAATAAACATTTGCAAAGAAGAGATGTCATTCATTCTCTCTTTCAAAGTGACCACAAATAACAATCTTGGAGAGTCGGATCTTAATTTGCTGATTCAAAGTGCTTAACATATCTGGAACACTTAACAAGCCAAAACGTGGAAGAAAACTAACTTGTGACATTTAATCTTGGCCTACCCTTCTCAATCTCGAATTTGTTTCCTCCATACCACTAAAGCCACAACTAAATCTGCCACCACCATCTTTACCACCGTGACGTAAGGAATCTTGGACACTTGCCTCTGATGACAACACGATCTCTCCTAATCATATCCTTAGGTTTTTTGAGGCCGAGTCAATGACAAGCAGCCTTCGGCAAGGATGCAGCCTTCTTGTTGTTGTTGAAATGGGTATTGGACAACGCCAAGGTTGCGTTCTTGGTGTCATTTGCTGTCAAAATCTGGTGTGACAACTAATAAATCGAAAAGAAGGAGAGGAATGATAGAATGAAGGACCATAGATTTTGCTTCTGAACCACGCCTTTGACAAAGAGAAATGGCAGAGAGAGCGGTTTAACCTATAACAGACTCATCCATCTAACCTAGATCTTGAAAACGCATTGTTTCGTGCGCCTGAAAGTCATCTTGAAAATGGACCATTTTAGTGCATCTTGGACTGAATGCTTGATTCTTGATTTTTAGGCCCAAAACCAGCCCGCTCATGATACCATGTTGAGAAAATGATGAAGAGAAAAGTAATCAAATATTTATTAATAAAAATGATACAATATGATAGAAATTGATCCTTCACTTGAAGGATTTACCATACTAATCTACCCATTTGGGTGATTCTCAAACTCCACTTTAGACTAACTTGAAGTGAAGGCCTATGTTAACTTCCCTCTTGAAGGTGGGATGAGACCTTAATTAATACAATGATATGATCCCCTTATATAGATTTAAGGATATCAACTAACTAGGTGATTAATACTAATCACCCCTAATATTCCAACAAATGAGAATTTGTTTTAAATTAACTCTTTCATTTGGATACATAAAAGTCCAAAAAGTGTTGATCCACGTTCGAATTCATATTTTATAATAACTCCTTATAATATTAAATTCTTTCTATATCCTAATTATTTGAAGTTTTAACTATTTCAACTCTTATATTTTTTTCATAGTTTTACTATTAAAATTTCTATAACTACCATTTCTTTTCTTATGTTTTCCGGACTCTCATGAATGAAATAATAAAGATAAATTTGCCACTTTCAATCTTCTTTTTTTGCTTTAAAATTCATCTCATATCTCTAATGCCTTTAAAATTTTGGAAAAATTAGTCTATGAGTCTTTCGATTCTTTTTCAATTTTGAAATTAGATCACTATAATTTCTTTTGTGTTATTCAAGCCACTATAATTTGATTGATTAAACCTTAAGAATTAAAATCCTTAAATTTTTTTCTTTAAAAAATAAAATTATACATTTTTATATTTTTTATTAAAGAATTATATAATTTTTATAACTCAAATTTATATAACTAGGTTATGTTTTCTACACAACTTATATTTATCTATATATATATTATATATTCTTCATAAAAAATTAATAAAAATATAAAAATTATATTAAATCAATTTTTTGGCTAAAAAGCATTAAATAAAATTTTCTATAAAAAAAGTGTTTTTATTTTTAAAAATTTAATCATTCATTAATATTCTTAACTTATTATTATATTTAATTGATCAAATTATAAGGATTTGAGTAAAAAATAAATTCCAATTACCTAATTCAAAAATCAATAAAAATAAGAACGTGCATATTACTTTCCCCTGAAAATTTTTATACTCTTCAAAAAAATATTTCAATTAAATGCATAGATTTTAAATGTATAATTTTAAATGGAAGATTCTAATTTTAAATTGAAATTTAAATCTATCAATCTAAATACTGCCTCGAGCTAAATTTACAATTTTTTTAATAATTTTCAACTTACTTGACCTCACAGCGCTCACTTCACTAAGTCCAACTTTGACTTAGGACAAAGTATTGCGTTAAAAAAAAGAAAAAACATTACCCCACAATGACAACAACGAACTTCTTGAACAAAAAAAAAAAAAACACGTTGGTCTACGAAGAAAACTTAAAATGAGGAAAAGATATAAACTAAAAACTAAAAACGTTTTAAGTTTATGACTTTTGAAAAAAAAAAATTCTTGATAGTAATATTATTAATACTTTAAATTTACTTGTTATGATTTGATTAGAAAATATTAAATTAAATATACGATACTAACGATTAAAATATAAAAATTAAAATATTATAAATTAAGGGATTGTTAAATCGGATTAAAGTAATATGACGCCACGAATTTTTATTGGAGAGTGCATAAGTAACATGATGTATCAGGTGTACTTAAGAAATTTCTTCAAGACAGTAATTGGGTCTTTTCCTTTCATAAAAATATAGAAAAATGAAAATGTCAATATGTAAAGCATTTTCCATCCTTAACCTTAAGATGTATCCAATGTTTTAAAATTAGGTTAATTCAATTTATATATAATTAGTAGTAGTAATAAATCTATTAGGGTCAATACACCTTAATTTCAAGATTGGTCTTTTTGATTTTTTTTAAATAGGAACCTTCAAAAAATCGTGTTCAAATTGATAAAATAATTTTTATTTAAATTTAAATTTTGCAACAATTTCGAAGATGAAATAATAAACTCTTTTAATATATATATATATATATATATTGTTTAGTTAATTGAAGAGAAATTTTAGTAGACTTATTTAAACTTATTTGTTTATATTTTATATTTTTTCTATCTATTTTATTTTATTTTTTTGAAATTCTACGTGAAAATTGTCTTTGACTGTGCAAACTTTTTTTGGCCAATTTTGACTTTGTGGACTTTTTATTTATTTTTTAAGGAAATTCCCGGTGAGAAAAAGGAACGTGACAAACTGATTTTTTTATAAAGCCTTAAATAGTTATATTTGCATTCTTTAAAAGATAAGTAAAAATAATGAAATCTGATTTATTTGAATTAAAATTCAAAACTTAAATAATTTATAAAAAAAAGAAGATAATCAAGGACGATCTTCTATTTTTATTCTTATCCTTTCAAGATTTAAAATGTCTATAAATAAGAGAGAAACAAACACAAAAGATCATTAAACAAATATCATCAAGAGCAACTAGCAAGACTATCGATCGAGTAAACATTTCTCTTTTCTCTTCTTTGTTTTGACTTTTTGTTTTTACATTCAAATATTTTGTACATCTTTTGTATTTCATAATAAATATAGGGAACAATCGGGTTATTAATTTTGAGTCAATAACCTTTGAAAAAAATGTTTTGAATAAATTAATAAAGCAAAAAAACATTTTGATAAATAAAACAGTAAATATTGAAATAACACGCACGAGAATAGCTCAGGTGATAAGAACAATACATGGCTCAGGCTTAGTGTGAGTAGATGTCAAACCCTATAACACTAATATTAAAAGTTAGTCCAACTGATAATAATTTAGTTCATAATTCATAAAATTATAGGATAAAATTTTGTTATTGATGAGAGAACTTTATTGATGCGTACATATGAGGTTCCTTGGTACTTATGATTATTATATGTTTGTTTGGCATGATATTGGAATTGATAACGCTAAATTATATTTTTATATTTATTTTAATGATTTTAAAAGTAAAAACAAAAACTGCAATGCCCCTCTCAAAAAATTTCTATAGAATAGGCCACTTTTGGAATGAATTTCTTGAAATCTTCGTCCCTTCCAAAATTTCTTCTTCCCCTCCATAATTAACTCCAAGATCAAAAAGCAATCCAATTCAAAAGTATAAAGGAAATTCTAAAAATCAATTCAAAACTGAAGGGTCAAGTCAATGAGCTTCTGGGAGAGGGATGGCACCCCTTTGATACCTGTTTGTTTAAGATTTTTTTCATGAAAAAAAATTTATTATTTTTGGAAAAAAATCTATTTTATAAAATGTTATGATATTTGTTTAATTTTTTAATAGTTTTTAAAAATAATTTAATATGATAGATAAGAGAGAATGTGCCATAAAATAATTAAATAATAGATGATTTTTTATAAATAGAGATGGTGAAGATATCATATAAAGTGTAAAAATATCTAAGTCACAATCATTTTTTATTATTATGACAATACATAAGATAATATTTGTGTTTTTATAAAATCTTTAAACTATTTAAAAAATTATTTATTTTTTTAATTGTGAACAAACTGCACCTAAAACTTTTAATTTATTTATAGATTGATAAAAGGTGATTAGTTTATTTATTTAATATACCTCTCTTATGGGCTTTGAATTTCATTGTAAATCAAAACACACCGTTTTAATCCTAGTCTTTAATTTATATTGTAGGCTGTTTGTGAATTTCAACCACGTACGCACCATGAACAAGAGAAAAATTTCATCATCTTCTTTTCTTAGTGACCAAAACAAGAATGATTTTTGGAGAAAAAGGGAGAGTAAAACTAGAAGATTAATATGTGAAAACAATAATATTAATGATTTTTGGCAAATGGTTCCAATTGGATTCCAATTTTGCCCTACAGAACAAGAGCTGATCATGGCTTATTTGAGGAAGAAAGTGATGAATGAGCCGTTAGAACCAAATCCAATAATTGAAGTTGATATCTATAAGTTCAATCCTTAACAACTATCCAGTAAGTTTTTTTGTATCTTTTTTTCTAACGATTCAATATATTTTATTAATATTTTTTTAAAAAGGTTGTTTTATGCTTTGGTTTTAAAGAAAAATATAATTGTTGATCCTCATACTTTTAGCATATTTTTATGTTAGTCCTTATATATTTTTCTATTGCTCCTCGTCCCTCATGTTTCATTTATTTGCAATGTTAGTTTCTATGTGTTTAAATATGATCATAATGACTTAACAATGACTAACTTATACACAATCTTTGTTATTTTTTTATGATGATTTGTTAAAATTATGATGAATTACATAAAAATTGAGCAAAGACATATATCAGAATCCTTAAAAGTATAATGGATGAAGTTTTGGAATAAAGAAGACATGACAATTACAGTAAACAAGAACCAAATCTAATCATAATTAGAAATCTATAGTAGGCCTATTTATGGATTAGATCAATAACATTAAGGATGAAAGTGATCAATAAATTCTTCACACATTATTAATATACATGGATTTCACATCATTATTCTATTTGTCATGTCAGCATACTTTAATGATGTTATATGAAACGAAGGATTACTTAGATAAGTTTAGAAAACATTAAAATCTAAAATAATAGAAAATAAAGTTGAGGGACTAAATGAATAACTTCCTCAAATGTAAGAGATTAAAAGTTATGTTATTGCTGATTCATAGTTAATGATAATGGATTATTTCTTGCTATGAAGCACAGCAATCACATGAATAAAATAATAGTGTATTATATATTAATTAATTATAAATGCAGGACAATATAGGGAATATGAATCACAAAATGAGTGGTACTTTTTCTCACCAAGAGATAGAAAATATAAAAATGGAAAGAGGCCAAAACGATCAACATTAGATGAGTATTGGAAGGCAACAGGAAAATGTCAATCAATTCATTTAGAAGATAGAATAACTTTAATTGAAAAATGGAGAATTTTGGTTTATTATGAAGGCACTCATCAGCAGAGTAAGAAGACCAATTGGATCATGCGTGAATATTTCTTGGATGAGATAACACATGCAAGAACAAGTTCCTCAAATAAGAAGGTTAGTAATATATTGAGTTCTATATATAAATAATTGCAAATTTACAATTAACTACTTCATTGAAATTAAGAAGAATTAGTTAAATCATTCATACTGTTTGCAAAAAAAAAAAAGAGTTTTTAATTTTATCCATATTAGATAGACCATCTTTTGAAAAACTTATTTCTGATATACAACCTCTAATTTTGTTTATCTATTACTTATAACATATTTTATTAGAGAACTAAAAAAACTTTAACCCTTTCATTTGGAATGGGAGGTAATACTAAGGGAAAAGTAGAAGAAAATGACATTTTCTTTCCCTAACATTAAGTTTTGCTCTTCTTCAAAAAGGAAATTAGGGGAACACAAGGGTGAAAAATGCCATCTTTTTTTTTTTGGTTTTCTCCTTTAAATTTCTCTCATTTCCTATTTTTTACTCATTCCAAAAAAAAATCCTAAAACTCATTAAATCTCTCTAAAAATTTAACAAAATTTCAACTTTACCCCAATTAAAATATACATACATTAAAATTTGTTTTTTTTCCTCATCAACATTTAATAGAGGTAAAAAGAAAAATTACTAATAAAAAATCAATGACATGTCTTAGAATTAATCCAAGGAAAATGTCTCTCTTTCTTGTGAATGAGACTGAAGGAGTATGCAGTATTTTAACCCACTCAAAAAATTATAAAAAAAAAATAAAATTGAAAATTGTGCAATGTAATTTTTTTTTTTTGAAAAAAGGACTAATAATTTTTTTAGAAGATGACTTGTATATAAAACCACAAGGAGCATATAGTTTTCATTTGTAATTTTTTAGTGTTTTTAATTATTAGGATTACACTAAATAGAAAATTTCCTTTCTCTAAATGATAATGATTTTGTTTATGTACTTTTTTCTACTTCTGCAGTTGGATGATTGGGTTCTTTGTAAGATTTACAAGAACAATAAGATCTACAAGAATAGTTGTTGTACTAAGAAGGAAACATGGTTAGAACCATTAAAAATGGAGTCAACTCAAATGACTTGTTCTTCCCAAATATTGCCTCAACCTCCTTAATCACAGCTTGAAAGCAACAACATGGATCAATTTCAGTTCAATAATCCTCATTCATCAGAAATCTCTCATGCTTTTCCTGGTCTCGCATCTTTTTATGAAATTATAAATAAAAAGTCAAGTTCAGATGATATTTGAAAATACATAGATCTTGAGAATTTGGACACAAAAAACAATGATTCTAAGATCTCAAACATGCTTCCTTCTATGGTGGACACGACTGCATCATCAGTAATAGCTCACTCAAAAATGGAGTCTTCAAGCTTCATATTCATCTGATGATCCCTATATTGTGGAGGATGTAATTATTTTCTCATTATGTAGTGAATATGAAAACAAAAAAAGAACATTTATCATAAAATATTGTGAACTTCTCTAGCCAGTTTGAGGAATATTTATATGTATTACTCTTGTGATCCTATTTATAGTTTATAGAGAGAATATTTTGTTTTGATTCTATTTAAATGCCACCTCAATGATTATTACATCCATTGTTATCTTTTAGCCCCTATTAAATGTTAGGAAGGTTAATAACTGTTAGAGTGTATGATTTTTAAAATATGTATATTTAATAAGGGTTAAATTGCAAACTTGTTGTTTGAATTTTTGAAAAACAATGACTTATAAATAAAAACATAAAGAGTAATTTTAAATACTTTCAGTTTTAAATTTAGAAGCTAGTTAACTTATTTACATATTAAAAAAGCTACTTTCTTCTTGAGTTTTGAAGAATCTGAATGGAGAGGAAACTGTTGTGCTATGTATAATAGAGGTGTGCTATGTATAATAGAGGTCATAGAAAACAATATGTTATAAAACATCATTTGTTAGAATCTATGTTTAAAGTTAAAAGGCATTAATTTATAAAATCATAAAAGTAATCAATTTCATTATACATATATTGCCCATGAGAAGAAAATAAAGGTAGTAACTCCAAAAAATTAACAAATTTATAAGGACATCAACTAATTTTAACCTTTTTTTTTTTCTATTTATGTGAGATAGTTAAAAACATCTTATAATATGAAACTAAATGAATACCATTCTTAAAAGACAACACAACCTAATTTCTTGATCTTTGGTCAACAAGACCCTGTCGCAACAAAATACACATTATTTTTCAAGCAAAATAGTCAAATATTCAATTTGAGTCGCCTAAATTTCATGCCTTTCTTAGAATTTCAGTTAAAACAATCTTGCAAGAATGCACCAAAAATTCATAATGTAAATCCCTTTCTTCTTATATGTGGTTCTCTTTCTGATTCAACATTCCAATTCCTTTTTTTTTTTTCATTTTTCTTGTTCTTGAGAAACAGTGACCTTTCTCTTCCTAGAATGAAAAGAATTGAATCAAACAGCTAAAGGTCATATGAGCGTTACAAACAACAAAGGTCCTTGGTGTTGGCAAAAACATTTTCTCATTTAGTCATTCAATTTGTGTTTATAAATGATTTTCTATAGTTGACCATAGTCAAATAATGAAAGTTGTAGGTAGAGCTGATAATTTAAGTGGGCTGAACCTATTCAGATTGAACTCAATTCAGGCTAAATTTATTTGGATTGGACTTAAAATATCCCACCATATGGAAAAAGTTCATATAACTAAGTTCGACCCTAATTTCGGGTATATTCAAGCGGGCTCGAATACATGAATTATTAAATATTATTTTATTTTTATATAATTTCAATTTTTATTTTAAAAATTAATATTTTTAATTTTATATTATTTTATTAATAATAAAAAAGGAATTCAAGTATCGAGCTAATCCCATTTCAATTCAAACTTGGCTTAAATTTCTTCAGGACTAGAGTAAACTACTTTGAAGTTTGAATAAGTGAATAAATTTTGAAATCTGTCCTTTTGTTTTCTTAATCTGCATGAAAATTGTCAGAAACACATTATATAAATAGAGCAAGAGTATTTAGTGAATGTACCACCCTTTTAATTAAAGTTTTTATTTTTTAGGTGTTTCAAATGAAACAAACAAATGCATAAAGTATTTTGTTTACAAATAAGCCTAAAACATTTGGGTCAAACTTGAAACTGAATACCCTTAATCTAAGTTCCCGAATTCTTTATTATTATTAATTTAATTAAATTAAAATTAAATAAAAATGAAAGTATTAATTTTTTAGATAAAAATTAAATTAAAATTAACTAAAAAAATAAAATAATATTTAACAATTTAAATAATTGAGCTAACCCAAATAACTCTACAAGGCAAAGGTGTCATTTCATAAAAGTTAATGGATAGTTATATATTATTGTTGATTTAAGGATAATAAAAGTTTTTGAAAAAAAAGCTTTTGAATATTTTTATACCTTATGTTTGCTTCTTTTTTAATAGACATTAGTTGAATTTAATGGAATGTAGACCATTGAACTCATTAAAATAAGTTCATGAGTACTTTTATACTTTTGTTCACTTAAAAATACTGTAGCTGTTTTGCAAGAAAGAGTTATTGAGTATTTTTGCCCTTTAATATTTTTTTTTCTTTACAAGATAGTTAAAAAATGGAAACTGATTTTTATGAGTTAAAATTCGAAACTCGAATATATATATTGAAAAAAGACAATGGGAGGATTTCATTTTTTTTAATCGCGTCATAATAACAGAGAAACAAAAGCTTTGCAGCAACGCAAAAGAAATATCAAGAGCAATTCGCAGGCGATCGAGTAACACCAAAATATCACATCTTCTTCCTCTGTTAAGAAGTCTTCTTGTAAGCACTCTTCAGTTTTTTCAAATTTTTTTTGCAGTTTATTCTAAATGCTCCCGCATTCTTTCGCCATTCTCTCTTCCTCCTTTAATAGCGAGCATTCGGCTTCTAAGCTGATACAATCTATTTGATTAATGCTTTTTGATCCGCCTGCAAGATTGATATGCTTGTTAATTTGTTTTCTTTGCTGTTTCTTTATCGGTTTAGCTTTTTTTTTTTTTTTGCTAGAGTTAATTATTGCCCCAAAATCTTTCATTGCCATTGCCATTTGTCGAAGGTTTCTTGGTTAATTTCTTGCTACGTCTAACAAATATTAGTTTTAGGGAATCTGGAATTTGCATTTCTCTGTCAATCGTATCTGTTCTCTTTTGTACACAGGTTGGAATTTTCTGGATGTTTTATATCTATGCTAATCTGGCAAGTGGCTTCAACCTTTGGAGTGATACATGAAACTATTATAGATCTAGTCTTATAAAAAGTTTGAAATGGAAATAGTATAGAATATAAAAACTGTTATAGTCTTATGGATGGTTCGAGAGGAAATTAGAAAAGGAAGTTAGACTAATGTTCTGAGATTCCTAACATGTAAGTAATCGGGAGCATATCCATAGAATAAAATAGCTTGGGACAGAGGTGATAGATAAAACAAAGTACAGGAGCATCAATTATTTTCTCGCTGTAAATCAGAGACAAGATTCTGATAGACTGAAACAAATAGTAAGCTGCTATTACAAGGAATTAAGAAATGGCTAACTTCATCTTTCTTAGTGGACTTGCTGTCCTCTATTTTTTTCCCCCATTTCCTGGCCTGATATTGTCTTCTCGTTTAGTAGTTTGCCTTTTTTGTCTGGTAATTATTTTTGTCTCAATAGAAGAGAAAAGGTACTGCTTCATGCATCCTTTGAAGTTGTGGAATGCTGAAAAAAGGGAAATCTAGATGCATAAGAATCAATTGATCTATAATTTACTAGTAAGTGTGATTTAGTTTTTGTAGTTTCAATTACAGCAACAATTTGTTACTTAGAATGAAGAAATAAAGCAATAATTGAGACAAAAATTTAATTGTCTTTAATTAGTTCATTAAAAAAATTAAATAACTAGGGGAATTCCGTTGCTCTGATTAGAAAAACTAAGAGAAAAATGTTCATCTAACTGAAGTTAATGGGAGCATGTTCCTTTATCGAGAGACTGAATTAAAAAAATGACTTAGTTTAGAGATACCTGATGGAATTCTGAGTTGTGTGACGTGGAAGGTAGCAATCAGGTACAGAAGAAATTCTGTATTTCTATCTTCTCTTTTCATTTTCCAATTAATAATAAAGCTATAGAAGCCTATGGAAAAGCTGATGCTCCTCTAAATAGATCTGAGTTCAGTTTCAAACCCACAAACAATTTTCCCCAATTCCCATGAGCACTACCGTCACCAGTACCCCTAACATTCTTCCTCCTCTGTCTTCAATCACTAGTTCTTTAATGCTGATGCAATTATATGAAAGGAGATGCATGCATACTCTCATCACGGATTCATGAATAGCTGGGAAATTTGTGAATTCAGTTGAGGATTTTTCTGTACCTTTGATATCTTTCGCCTCTTTAACAAATGTCATATTGTTAACCGTGTGCGTATATTATAATGCCCCCAAGTTACAAATCCACTTAATTTCTTATATCATGTAATGGATGGTATGAATGTATGAGTTAAAGAAACTCCCCCACCATATTCATTTTCTAGATTTTTATTGGTATTGATATGATTTTGGCCAGAATTAAGTGGATGAGCGTTACCAAACCATTTCTTATCCATGGCAGGATTTTGGTGAAAAAGTAAAGGTGAATGCTGTTTTCATACGAGGTTCCACTGTTGTGTCTAATTCATTGCTTATCAGTTAGTGGGACACAGGTGATTTGCTAGTTGATACATCCGTGGCTTCTAGCAAAAGATTTTGCTTGATAGATTTGAAGACATTGATATGACACCGTTTTTTTTTTTTCTAGGTGTATTCCAACAATTGTCACAATGTTTTTCAGTTAATTTTTACTTGATTAAATTTTATCATGCCTTCATGTACAGCACAGGGTTAACAGGATATTGGTCCTATAAACGGAAATAGAAAGAGTTGCCTGTAGAAAGAAGTACGCATCAGTATTCATGTGGGTTGATTTCAATCATTTCATTTAAATGACTCTAACTTCATTTTATCTTTTACACACACAGACGCACGCACATTTACAATTTCACTATTATTGACCCATGGAAGTAGTCGCTTGAAATGGATAGTGTATTTTATATAATATATCTCAATATTAGTGATATCATAATATTGGTGATGTTTAATATTTTTATTTTTTTATTCATGAGAGATTTAATATATTTTTGTTTTTTTATATATATTTTTTATAATAGAGGCTAATGAATATATACTCCAGAAGGAAAAGCGATTAGTTTATTTCATGCCTCTTAATTACCATATACGCTTTGCACATTTTATAAATCAGTGTTTTAACCTAGCGTTTATGTGGCAGATTATTTACGACGTTAAAAACCACGTACGATGCCGGGGAGGAACCAGTCATCTTCTTTGCTAACTGATCAAAGCATGAAGTCTAAGAAGCAAAAAGTTGAAGATAGTTGTCTGACAAATCACATTAATGGAGGATTATGTGAAAACAATGTTAATGATTTTTGGCAAATGGTTCCAAGTGGATTCACGTTTTGCCCTACAAGAGCTAATCATGGCCCATTTGAGGAAGAAAGTGATGAATGAGCCATTGAAACCAAACCCAATTATTAAAGTTGAAGTCTTTAAGTTCAATCCTGAACAATTATCCAGTAAGTTTCTTTAATCTTTTATGATTCAATATATTTCATTAATATTTTAATAAAGGGTTTTATGTTTTTTATTATTGGAGGAATGACAATAAAGTCTTCAAAATTGAGAATTTATGAGAAAAATGTTGTAAATATTGATTCAAAAAGTTGCAAATAGGAATTTCAAATTGAAAACTGAGAGTTGTATTTAAAATTTAAATGTCTTATTTACAATTATAACTCCTGAATTGATGATTATTTAAATCAATATTTACAATTAATTTTCAAAAAAATTGGAGACCTAACTGTTTAATGTCATTCTTGCTTTATTCTCATGTGTGTTTGTAAATGAAAAGAGGAAACTATATATGTTAATGTTTTAGTATGTATAATTGATAAGCTAACTTGAAATACGGTTGTAGTTGAATACTTTTCTAGTAAATTTTGGTATAATGAAATTTTTTGTCCCATGTGATTGCCTCAATTATTGGCTCTTGAAATTTAATTTTATTAATCAAGCCCCTAAAATTTGATTACCATGTACAATTTGTCCTTTTATGGTTTGAAGGAGATGTAAAATGGGGTTACCAAAAAACAAAAAACAAAGGTGGGAATTGAAGATGGTTATAAACGATTAAGGTAATTGTGTATGATTATTAAATTTTAGGGACCTGATTGTTAGATATTAAACTTTATGAACTAAATCGAAAAGTGAAGCAAACTTTAGGATCAAAAGTTTCACTATCATAGTAATTTTTTATTTATTATTGATTGGTCCTTGAAGTTTATTCTTAATCTGTCAAGTCCCTCAAATTGGATAACCATATAAAATTACTCCTCTTATGGTTTGAAGGGGTGTAAAATGGGTTACAAAAAGAGGTGTGATTAAAGATGCTTGTAAGCAAGGTAGTCATGTACGATTATAAACTTTTAGGAACTTGATTGATAAAAATTAAACTCTAAGAACTAAATTGAAAATTGAGACAAGCTTTGGAATAAAAAAATTCATTATCCCAATAAATTTTCATATCAAACAAATCATATTTCATAGTTAACGACATAATGGATTAGTCTCGTATATGTTTGTGAAGCATGACAATCACAGGAGTAAACTAATTTGGTTATACATGTATATTAATTATAAATACAGGACAATGTAGGAGTTGGGGGTCTAGAGAAAATGTGTGGTACTTTTTCTCACCAATATGTCAAAATGGATCAATACAAGATGGCCATTGGAAGCGACAGGAAAATGTCGGTCCATCCATTCTGATGATGGCAGAACATTAATTGGAAAACGTAGAACTTTGATTTATTATAAAGGGAATCATCAAAGGAGCAAGAAGACCAATTGGATCATGCATGAGTATTATTTGGATCTGACAACACATGCAAGAGTGAGTTCTTTAGATACGAAGGTTAGTAATACTTCATCCAGTCTTATATATAAGACAATTGTTATTAAAGCTATTCAATGAAACTCGAATCTCGGAATAGTTATATGATCTAGTTTGCTCTTGTTGAGAAACAGTAGTTTTTCTCTTTCTAGGATATAATTAATTCTAACTCAAAAGTTATGGTCAGGTTTAGTTTGTTTGGTTTCATTGTCAAGCTTCTTGTTTTCAAGGTTGGGTTGACGAACCAACTCTGACCGAGCCAAACCCTAGTTATAAGTTGTAACTATTTTGCTCAAAGAAAGAAATGGTTGATAAATCATTGATATTGTTAGAAAATATATCACCTTTTAGAATACTCATTTCTCACACATGCAACATTTTATTCTACTAAAATAATGTGAAAAGGTAAAATTGGAAGAAGGTAATTAATCATCAATCTTTTTATATAAAGTGATTTATAAAATGGATTATCAAAGGAATATATAGTTTTGATTTGTACTCTTTGTAGTGTTTCTAATTATTAGGATTATCCTAAATGGAAAATTTTCTTTTCTATAAAAAAGGATACTGATATTGTTGTATACTATTTTTGTTTTTTTTATGTTTTTACACTTTTGCAGTTGGGTGATTGGGTTCTATGTAAGATTTACAACAACAAGAATGTCATAAAAAGCTATACTAAGGAGGACGCACAGTGGTTAGAACCATATTTAAGAAAAGAATCAATTCAAATGACTCATTCTTCTCAATATCATCCTCAACCTCAATCACAGCTTGAAAGCCACAGTATGGATATGATTCAGTTGGATAATTCTCATTCATTAGAAATCTCTCATGCTTCTCCTAGACCTCCATCTTTTTATGAAATTATAAACAAAATGACTCATTCTTCTCAAACTGATTCTCAAGATCAATCACAGCTTCAAAGAAACAATATGGATCCGATTCATTCAACAATCCTCATTCATCAGAAATCTCTCAAGCTTCTGCTAGTCCTTCATCTTTCAATGAAATCAACAATAGAACGTCAAGTTCAGATGATGTTTGAATGTACATAGATCTTTCACAATTTGGACAAAGAAAACGGTGATTATATGATCATCCCAAGCATGCTTCCAGAATTAATGGAGCCTGAGATTGATATTGGAGGAACCAGGCCATCTCATATCTCTATAACGTGGAGGACGTGATTAATTTTCAATTTGTAGCATGAATACTGAAAAAAATCTGATATGTTTCATTGTTGAGATTATTAGTCATAAAATATCTTAAACTTCTTTAGCATGTTTGTTCCTAGTTGAAAAGTAAGATGGAATAGAATGGATTAATTAAAAATAAAATAGGCTAAAATCGTAATGAATCAATGGTTATATGTAGATTTTTGTGAAAGGCAAGCAATGGAGTGGTTGAGATATTATGATGATGACCAACATGCATGACGTTATAAATCTTAATTCCTAGTGTTTAAGGACTATTGATTACTATGGAAAGGCTATTTTCAAGTTTGTACTAAACAAAGATATTTGCATATCATGAAAGATATAGTGCAGTTGAGGATATATGTTAACTTGCGTTAGAGTTTTGCACCTGACTAGAGAATATTGTTAGCAAAATATCATGTAATTTTACTATGAATTATGTAATAAGTTATATTGGTCCAATTTATAATTTTTGTCTAATTTTTAACTTGTTCGGCTCAATCCAAGTTCAACTCATCACAACTATTTCCCCCAAAAAAAAAACGCAATAATAAAGATGATAATAATATATTAATCTATTAAACTTAAAATATGAAAAATATATTAAAAAACTAAGAACAAACTTGTGTTTGGTTTAATGATAATTTAGATTTAAATTAAATATTTCATTTGGATACATAAAAGTCTATAAATTTGTTCCGTGTTCAAATTCATATTTTATAATATTTATAACGTTAAATTTTTTCTATATTTTAATTATTTAAAATTTTAGTTATTTCAACTCTCATATTTCTTTTTCACGGTTTTACTATTATTACTTCTATAACTATCACTTCTTTTCTGATTTTTTATTTTCGTTTCTCATCAATGAAATAAAAAAGATAAACTCATTATTTTCAATCTCTCTTTTTATTTTGAGACTCAACTTATTCCTCTGATGCCTTTAAAATTTTGGAAAAATTAATTTGCGAGTCTTTACAGTCTTTTTTAATTTTTAATTAGATCCATGTAATTTACTTTGTTTTATTCAAGCCTATATAATTTGATTGATTAAATATGTTAATTCCTAAGGATTAAAATCCTTCAATTATTTCTTTAAAAAATAAAATTATACACTTTTATATTTTTATTAAAAAATTATATAATTTTAGATTTGATTACATAATTTTTATAACTCAAAATTTATATAATTAGGTTATGTTTTCTAAATAATTTATATATATATGTGTGTGTGTATTCATCATAAAAAATTAATAAAAATATAAAAATTATATTAAATCAATTTTTTTGGCTAAAAACCGTTAAATAAAATTTTCTATAAATTTTAAAATTGTTTGTGCTGTGAAAATTTTAATCATTTATTAATACTCTTAACTGTTTGGACTAATATATTTAATTTATTAAATTATAAGGTTTAAGTAAATCAAAATAAATTACAAGATTCTAATTCAAAATCAATAAAAACTAAAAGAACTTGCAGGTTGCCTTTCCCTAAAAAAATTTTATACTATTCAGACAAAATATTTTAATTAAATACGTAGATTTTAAATGTATACTTTTAAAAGAAAAATTCTAATTTTAAATTGAAATTTAAATCTATCTGTCTAAATACTGCCTGGAGCCAATTTTTAATATATATATATATATATATATTTTAAATTTTCAACTTACTTGACCTCACCGCCCGCACTTAATTAAGTCCAACTGGGACTTAGCACAAAGTATTGTGTAAAAAACATTTACAATTATTAAAAAAAATTGCATCACGACGACAACCACAATGACAATGAACTTCTTGAACTTAAAAAATAAAAAAAACAGGAAGAAGGAAACATTGGTCTAGGAAGAAACTTAAAATAAGGAAAAGATATAAACTAAATTTATATGACTTTTGAAAAGAAAAGGTATATACTTAATAATCCTATAACAAATTTTTGATATTAATATTATTAATATTTTAAAATTTACTTATTATTTGATTGAAAAAAAATCAATATATAAGACCAAGGATTAAAATGTAAAAATTAAAATATTATAAATTAATGGATTGCTAAATTGAATTAAAATAATATGACTTGGTATATTTTTATTAGAGAGAGTATAAGTAACATGATCTATTAGGTGTACCTAAGAAATTTCTTCAACACTTAGTACTTAAGTCTTTCCCTTTCATAAAAATATAGAAAAATCAAAAAGTCAATATTTGAAGCATATTCCATTCTTAATCTTAAGATGTATCCGACGTTTTAAAATTATGTTAATTCAATTTATATATAATTAGGAGTAATAATAAATCTATTAGAGTCAATATACCTTAATTTCAAGATTGGTCTTTTTGATTCTTTTTTAAATAGGAATCTTCAAAAAATCGTGCTCAGATTGATAAAATAATTTTTTATTTAAATTTAAATTTTGCAGCACAATTTCAAAGATGAAATAATTAACTCTTTTAATATATTTTTTGTTTAGTTAATTCCAGATAATTTTTTTAGTAGACTTCTTTAAACTTATATTTTTTTTTATTTTTTGCAATTTTTTTTTTTTGAATTCCTTGATGAAGATTGTCTTTGACTTTGCAGACTTCTTTTGGCCAATTTTGACTTTGTGGACTTTTTGTTTATTTTTCAAAGGAAATTCCCAGCAAGAAAAAGGACCATGACAAACTGAATATTTTTTTTATAAAGCCTTCTATAGTTATATTTGCATTCTTTAAAAGATAAATAAAAATAATTAAATATGATTTATTTGAATTAAAATTCAAAACTCAAATAATTTTAGAAATAAAAGATAATCAAGGAGGATCTTTTGTTTTTATTGTTATTTTCCTTTCAAGACTTAATCTATAATTAAGGGAGAAACAAACACAACAAATATTATCAAAAGCAATTGACCAGGCAATCGATCAACTGATCAAGTAAATATTTCTTTTTTCTCTTCTCTGTTTTTAAATGTTTTTTTTGCATTCAAATAGTTTGTCCATCTTTTGTGTTACATATTATATAGAGGGAATAATCGAATTATTATTTTTGAGTCAATAACCTTTCTTTGTTTGAAAAAAATGTTTTGAACAAATTAAAAAAGAAAATATTTTTTGATAAATAAAATAGCAAAAATTGAAATAACACATATGAGACTAGCTCAAGTGATAAGAATGATACATGGCTTGGCGTGAGTAGATGTCAAAAATTCAAACCCTATAATACCACCAATAAAAGTTGGTCGATTGAATAAGGATTTAATTTGTAACTCATAAAGTTATAGGATCAAATTTTATTATTAATATGATAATCTTATTGATGTGTATGTATGAGGTTCTTTGGTACTTATGATTATTATATTTTTGTTTGGTATGCACTGAAAATGATAATACCAAATTATTTTTATACTTATTTTAATTATTTTAAAAGTGAAAAGACTGCAATGCCCCTTTCAAAAATTTTCCACAGAAGCGAGCACGTCTGGAACGAATTTCCTGAAATCTTCATCCCTTCCAAAATTTCTTCTCCCCCACCATAATTAATTCCAAAATAAAAAAGCAATCCAATTTAAAAATATAAAAAAATTCTAAAAATCAAAATGAAGGAGAAGATGGATGAAAAACTGAAGGGTTTCTGAGAGAGGAATGGCACCCTTTTAATACCCGTTTGTTTAGGATTTTTTTCATTAAAAAAACATTTATTGTTTTTGGATAAAAAATCTATTTTATAAAATGTTATGTTGTTTGTTTAATTTTTTAATAGTTTCTGAAAATAATTTGATATGGTAGATGAGAGAGAATGTGCCATAAAATAATTAAATAATAAATTATTTTTTCGTGAGAGATCACAAATATTTCATAAAGTCTACAAATATCTAAAGCATAATATTTTTTATTATTATATCAAACATAATATAATATTTGTTTTTTTTTATAAAATCTCTAAACTATTTCAAGAATGATTTATTTTTTAATTATGAACAAACTGCACCTAAAACTTTTAGTTCATTTATTTATTGATAAAAGGTTATTAGTTTATTTATTTAATATACCTCTCTTATGTGCTTTGAATTACATTATAAAACAAAACACATCATTTTAATCCTAATCTTTAATTTGCGTTGCAGATTGTTTGCGAATTTCAACCACGTACGTACGATGAACAAGAGGAAAATTTCATCATCTTCTTTGCTTAGTGATCAAAACATGAACGATTTTTTGAAAATAAGAGAGAGTGAGAGTGGAAGATTAATATGTGAAAACAATAATATTAATGATTTTTGGCAAATGGTTCCAAGTGGATTCCAGTTTTGTCCCACAGAACAAGAGCTGATCATGGCCTATTTGAGGAAGAAAGTGACAAATGAGTCGTTAGAACCAAACCCAATCATCGATGTTAAAATTTATAAGTTCAATCCTCAGCAGCTATCCAGTAAGTTTCTTTATATCTTTTTTTTATGATTCAATATATTTTATTAATTTTTTTTAAAAGTGCTTTATGTTTTGTTTTAAGCAAAAATATAATTGTTAGTCCCCATATTTTCAGCATATTTTCATTCTAGTCCTTATATTTTTTTTTCCATTATTCTGAGTCCTTCAAGTTTCATCTATTTACAATGTTGGTTTCTATATATTTAAATATGACCATAAGGACTTAACAATGATTAACTTGTGCATAAACTTCATTATTTTTTTGTGCTGACTTCTTAAAATTATGATGAGTTATATAAAAATTGAGCAGAAAGCCAAACAGCAAAATAAACAAGATATTATATCAAAATATTTAAAAGTATAATGGATAAAGTTTTAGAATAAAAAATACATGGCAACTAAAGTAGACAAGAACCAAACCTAATCAAAATTTGAAATCTATATTAGGCTAGGATTAGATCAATAACATTAAGGAAGAAAGTGATCAGTAAATTGAAAATCTGAGCCACTATTCTTGCTTACCACATTATTAATGTACATGGATGCCACATCATTATTCCATTAGTCATGGAAGCATAATTTAATGATGTTATATAAAACAAAGGACTACTTAAATAAGTTTATAAAATGTTAAAAACTAAAATAATAGAAAATAAACTTGAGGGACTAAACGAATAACTTCCTTAAGTATTAGGAATTGAAAGTTATATTATCCATGATTCATGGTTAATAATAATGGATCATTCTTGTTGTGAAATATAACAAACACATGAATAAATAAATAGTGTTTTATATATTAATTAATTATAAGCACATGACAATATAGGAACTACGAATCACAAAATGAGTGGTACTTTTTCTCATCAAGAGATAGAAAATATAAAAATGGAAAGAGGCCAAAACGATCAATAATAGATGGGTACTGGAAGGCAACAAAAAAATATCAATCAATTCATTCAGAAGATGGAACAACTTTAATTGAAAAATGGAGAACTTTGGTTTATTATGAAGGCACTCATCAATAGAGTAAGAAGTCCAATTGGATCATGCGTGAGTATTTTTTGGATGAGATAACACATGCAAGAACTAGTTCTTTGGATATGAAAGTTAGTAATATAATGAGTTCTATATATAAATAATTTGCAATTAACTACTTCATTGAAATTAAAAAGAATTAGTTGAATCATTGATAGTGTTCGGGAAAAAAAAAAGTTTTTCATTTTATCCATATGAGATGCATCATCTTTTGAAAAAGCTCATTTCTTATATATAACATCGGATTCTGTTTATAAGTAACTTTTAATATATTTTATTAAAGAACTAAAGAAAACCTTAACCCTCTATTTGAAATAAGAGGTAATTAAGGGATGAAATTAGAATATAATGACATTCTCTTTCCCTAACATTAATTTTTTTTCCTTTAGTTTTTCTCTTCTTCAAGAAGGAAATGAGAGGAAAATAAGGGTAAAAAATGCCTTTTTCTTATAGTTTTCTCTTTTAATTTTCTCTCATTCTCTATTTTCTTCTCATTCCAACAAATCCTAAAACTAGCTCATTAATTCTTTCTAAAAATTTAATAAAATTTCAACTTTGCCCTTATTAAAATATATTTTCTCTAGTCCTATTTATAACTCATTTATGCCAACATCATCAATACCAATATAACAAAAGTACAAAGAATAAAAATAAGTAAAATTTCAAACATAACCTTCAAGTAAAAAGTAAAAAATAAACAAACCATATAATATTATTTTTATGTCTCTCTCTCTTACTTTTCAAGGTTAGTTTAGGAATTTTAATTTAAAACAAAACAATCTCATCAACTAGCGACTTGTAAATTGAACCAGATTGTGCTTTTAGAAAGCACCTAATATATAGGACCGGAGGAGGCACATACTTTAAATTTTGTTTTCTCATCAACATTTAATGGGGTAAAAAGGGAAACTAGTGATAGAAAATTGATGACATGTCTTATAATTAATACAAAAGAAAAATTGTCTCTCACTTTCTTATAAATGAGATCGGAGGAGTATGCAATATTTTAACTAACTCAAAAAATTTTAAAAAAACATTAAAATTGAAAGAAGGTAATTAATGGTCCATATTTTCATACGATGTAATTTTTTTTTTGAAAAAAGAATTAACAATTTCTTTTAGAAGATGACTTACATAAAGAACCATCAAAAGGAGCATATAGTTCTCATTTGTAAATTTTGTAGTGTTTTTAATTATTAGGTTTACACTAAATTGAAAATTTCCCTTTCTCTAAATGATATTGATATTGTTTATGTACGTATTCAACTTCTGCAGTTGGATGATTGGGTTCTGTGTAAGATTTACAAGAACAATAATAGCTACAAGAATCGTTGTACTGAGAAGGACACATGGTTAGAACCATTAAGAATGGAGTCAATTCAAATGGCATGTTCTTCCCAAATATTGCCTCAACCTCCTCAATCACATCTTGAAAGCAACAACATGGATCAATTTCAATTGAATAATCCTCATTCATCAAAAATCTCTCGTGCTTTTCCTGGTCCTGCATGTTTTTATGAAATTATAAATAAAAAGTCAAGTTCAGATGATGTTTAGAAATACAAAGATCTTGAGAATTTGGACACAGAAAACAATGATTCTATGATCTCAAACATGCTTCCTTCTATGGTGGACACAATTGCATCATCAATAACAGCTCACTCAGAAATGGAGTCTTCAAGTTTCATATTCATGTGATGATCTCTATACCGTGGAGGATGTAATTAATTCTCATTATGTAGTGAATATGAAAACAAAAAAGAATATTTGTCTTAAAATATTGTGAACTTCTCTGCCAAGTTTGAGGAATATTTATATGTATTATTCCTTTAGTCCTATTTATAAGATACAAAGAGAATATTTGTTATGATTCTATTTAGATGCCATTTCAATGATTATTATGTTCAGTTTTATCTTTTTACTTCTATTAAATGTTAGGAAAGTTAATAACTGCTAGAGTGTATGATATTTAAAATAGATATATTTAATAAGGGTAAAATTATAAACTTGTTGAATTTTTAGATAAAGTTAATAAAATTTAATTTTTTCTTAATTTTGATGAAAATGTTAGAAATGACTTATAAATAAAAATATAAAAAGTAATTTTAAATACTTTCAATTTTAAATGTAGAAGCTAGTTAACTAATTTACATATTAAAAAAGCTACTTTTTTCTTGTATAATGTTCGCTTTGATATTACTAGGATAACACTCACATTATTGTGATAAGTCGGATTAAATAAAATCCTCTAAAGAAGTCATCACAATTCAAGGGTTTAAAAGTAATTAGTTAAAACATTGGGATCCCAAGAAAACCCTTTTTAAAATATTGTTTGAGTTCAAACCATGGTTAAAAATCGATTAAGAGCAAATACGAAAGCATGAAAAACAAACTATAATAAAATCTAGCTTAAACGCTATTTTTTAACAAATATTGGTCCGTCTGCCGCGGTGGATGGCACAGAGGGACAAGTCCCTCGATAGCCTAATGCGCCGCGGCACAACAAACATGCGTTGCGGCGCGCACATGGCATCTCTCCGAACTTTCGGAGCGTGCCATTTCGCCATCCGACATTCGATTTGAACAGTTCAAGTGTCCACATGAAGTTTTTTGAGCCCTTTAGCTAATGACACCGGTCTTACACTCAAACAATCATCCGTTTAAAAGATGGATACCTAAATCCAAAATGGTTCGTTTTCACAACATAACACATACTATAGTGTCCAACTCACAATACACAATGCTATTAGCCCCAGAGACACCTTGGCCACCTCAAATGGACCACACATCACATAATAATCCATTCACATCACACAATTAAGCAATCACGCTCAAAATAACCACCAAAGCCTCATTGGACAAAAACACAATGGGGTAAACAAAATTCAACACATCAATCAATTGGTTATTTTGATACTCAAAACACTTAATATATATATATATATATATATATAAATCACATATAAGCAACTTGGCCAAGCACACACCTAATCTATAACACCATTCTTGAACCAAGATATACACATTTATCACAAATTCATACAAATGATACCCAAATAATGTCATGTTCCTAAGTTGGCAATATTTAGTGACAATATTCGTTACAACATAAAAAGAAAAAAGGGAAGAACTATATAATGATGCTCTTCACTCTTTAAATACCCCTTCCTTCTCCTTGCCCCTATTAGAGCTTTCACTTGTAAAATATAATCACGGGGTGAGATAAACGTCTCAGTAACCAATATAACTCATTAAAGGATTATTACTACAAATAATCATGAAAAAGTATCGAAACCATACTAATAACAAACCATAATTATGAGATATATGTATCTCTTCTCAACAAAACACTAGTTTTATACTAGCATAATCATCTAACGACTGAACTCCAATGCTCCTTGACATGAAACTATAGGCTCTCCTGGTTCAACTACTTGTTGACCCAAGCACACTTTCAGTGGTAGAAATACCCGATCAAAGGTAATTTAACCCGTCTACGGACTATGGTTTTTCTCTCTTCACACACTTATGATAGAGGTGTCGTTAACTCCTAACCGCACCCTAATGGGTATTAGGGAGTTGCCAGACTGCACGGATGTCCCATGGTAACAGTCTCATATAATGCTGCATCAGATGTCCCATGGTGTCAGCCCGACTATATGAATTTTTCACTCACATATCTCCATACACACATATTTCCACATATCTTGGGTGAACTCCCACCTCCTATGATCATACTATTTTATAATTTTCACTACTTTTCATCACATTTTCACATCGCACTTATATACATAGTATATACATTTCAATTAGAAACAATAACCATTTACAAAACACTTTTTCATGCAAAAATCATTTACAATGTCAAATTATGCACAAAACCCTTAAAAACCACATCTTATCATTTAAAATTACTTCTATACAGTTATAATAGTTAATAAACACAATAAACTATATGGTTACCTCAACCTTTTGTCGCACAAAAAGGATTACCGTGGCTTAACGTTAGCTCTACATGTTCTATATGCACGATAAGACTTGAGCAACGCTCAATCTACACCAATAAGTGACAATTGTCAATTATCACTCTGGATAACTCTGAATTCACTAGGTTCTAAGTTCTTAAAATACTCAAATTCTTTTTCTTACAATACCAACCATTTCCGCACACTCTAACCATCCTATTAAACGTTCCAACATACCAAATTCGCTAATCAATGTTTAACATTGTCTCAAAATCCTCAAATTATACTTAGGGTTCGTCCAAACCTTACCAAAAATTATCAATCACCATAAAACTCATAAAATTAAGTTTAGAAGCTAGATTTAACTCCTCAAGATTTTAAATAAACCCATGGGTTCGGTTTAAACACAAGGGAACTGAAATCAAAGCCCCCATTACCCCAAATGTTCAGATTTTTGCATAAAAGAGGGAGAAGAGAAGATGTACAACTTATCTAATGGTGATTTAAGCTTCAAATGCCCTCAAAGTAGCCTAGGGATCGTGCCCTAGTATACCAAAAGCTTTTCTCCATCACTCTCTTGGTATTTGTCTTTTTCTCTTTGTTTTCGATTTGTTTTTTGTATTTGATAAGTGCAAATTTTGCATGTGCGCCGCAGTGCATGGCATAGAAAACTCCACAAAATTTTTAAACTCCCTTCCGTGTCATGGCCTACTTGAATCTCCACCTAGTTCTCTTCTAAGGCTGTCCAAAGATTCAAAAATCATATTAGTCTCCATAAACCTCACTAAATAACAATTTATCTAAATTGACCAAATTACCCCTTGGAAACACTGATAATTACTAATGAGAGAACTTAGAATATTACATCTTGCATTTTGAAGAATCTGAATGGAGGAGAGGAAACTATTGTGGTGTGTACAATGGAGGTCACAGAAAACATGTTATAAAACATCATTTGTTAGAATCTATGTTTAAAGTTAAAAGGCATTAATTTATAAAATCATAAAAGTAATCAATTTCATTATACATAATTTGTCCATGAGAAGAAAATAAAGGTACTGACTCTGAAAAATGAACAAATTTATAAGGACCGCAACTAATTTAACTCTTTTTTTTTTTCTGTCTACGTGAGATAGTTAAAAATATCTTATAATATAAAACTAAATACATACCATTCTTAAAAGACAACACGGTCTAATTTCTTGATCTCTGGGCAACAAGACCCCTGTCATTACAAAATACACAGTATGTTTAAGCACAATAGTCAAATATTCAGTTTGACTCTCATAAATTTAGTGCCTTTCTTAGAATTTCCGTTAAAACAATCTTGCAAGTATGTACCAAAAATGCATAATGTAATCCCTTTCTTCTTATAGGTGGTTCTCTTTCTGATTCAACATTCCAATTCCTTTTTTTTTTTTTTTCCATTTTTCTTGTTCTTGAGAAACAGTGGCCTTTCTCTTCCTAGGATGAAAAGAATTGAATCAAACAGCTGAAGGTCATATGAGCATTACAAACAACAAAGGTCCTTGAGGTTGGCACAAACATTTTCTTATTTAGTCATTCAATTTGTGTTTATAAATAGCTTTTTATACTTGATCATAGTCTAATAACGAAAGTTGTAGGCAAAACCGTTAATTTGAGTGGGTCGAGTTCATTCGGATCGGACTCAATTCAAGCTAAACTTATTCGTATTAAGCTTAAAATATCCTACCATATAAAAGAAACTCATATAGCCAAGTTTAACCTTAATGTCTCGGGTTTTTTTGGGCTGGCCAAAATACATGTATTGTTGAATATTATTTTATTTTATTTTTTATTTTTTATATAATTTTAATTTTTATTTTAAAAAAATTAATATTTTTAATTTTTATATTATTTTATTAATAATAAAAAAGAAATTTTGAGCCCATTCAGGTTCAAGCTTGGCTTAAATTTCTTCGAGTTTATTCAGGCAATCCAAATAAACCCTAGAGTAAAATACTTTGAAGTTTTTTTTTTTTACCAACATAAATACTTTGAAGTTTGAATAACTGAATAAATTTTGGAATCTGTCTTTTTGTTTTCTTAATCTGCATGAAAATTGTCAGAAACACATTTTATAAATAGAGCAAGAGTATTTACTAAATGTACCACCCTTTTAATTACAGATTTACCTTTTAGCGCGTTTCAAACGAAACAAACAAATGTGTAAAGTATTATGTTTACAAATAATTCTGAAAAAATTTGGGTCAAACACAAAACTAAATACCCTTAATTTGAATTCTCAAATTCTTTATTATTATTAATAAAATTAAATTAAAATTAGATAAAAAATAATAATATTAATTTTTTAAGATAAAAATTTAATTAAAATTAACTTAAAAATAAAATAAAATTTAACAATTTAGATAATTGAGCTAGTCCGAATAAGTCTAAGAGGCAAATGTGTCCTTTTATAAAAATTAATAGATAGCTATATACCATTGTTAATTTAAGGATATTAAAAGTATTAAAAAAAGTTTTTTAGTATTTTTATACTTTATGTTTGCTTCTTTTTTAATGAACATTAGTTAAATTTATTGAAATGGGGATTATTGAACTCATTAAAATAAGTTTATAAGTATTTTTACACTTTTGTTTACTTAAAAATATTGCAGTTGTTTTTGAAGAAAAAGTTGTAGTGTATTTTCGCTCTTTAACAATTTTTTTTAATTTCTTTACAAGATAAGTTAAAAAATGTAAACTAATTTATGTGAATTAAAATTTAAAACTCGTGTGTGTATATATTTATATATATAGATATATATAATTTTTTTGTTAAAAATGTTAAAAATGTTAAAAATGACTTCTAACTAAAAGTTTTTTCTTAATTCTGATAAAATGTTAAAAATGACTTCTAACTAAAAAACATAGAGAGTAATTTTAAATACTTTCAGTTTTAAATGTAGAAGCTAGTTAACTAATTTGCATATTAAAAAAGCTACTCTCTTGCATTTTGATGCATTTTGAAGAATCTGAATTGAGAGGAAACTGTTGTGCTGTATATAATGGAGGTCACAGAAAACAATGTGTTACAAAACATTTTGTTAGAATCTATATTTAAAGTTAAAAGGAATTTTATAAAATCTTAAAAGTAATCAATTTCATTGTACATAAATTGCCCATGAGAAGAAAATAAAGGTGCTGACTCCAAAAAATTAACAAATTTTTAAGGACGTCAATTAATTTTAACTATTTTTCTATTTATGTGAGATAGTTAAAAACATCTTATAACATGAAACTAAATGAATACCATGCTTAAAAGACAACACAGCCTAATTTCTTGATCTGTGGTCAACAAGACCCTGCACAATAAAATGCACATTATTTTTCAAGCACAACAGTCAAATATTCAATTTGACTCTCATAAATTTAGTGCCTTTCATATAATTTCAGTTAAAACAATCTAGCAAGCATGTACCAAAAATTCAAAATGTAAATCTCTTTCTTCTTATAGGTCGTTCTCCTTCTGATTCAACATTCCAATTCCTGTCCCCCCCCCCCCAATTTTTCTTGTTCTTGACATACAGTGGCCTTTCTCTTCCAAGGATGAAAAGAATTGAATCAAAACGCTGAAGGTCATATGAACATTACAAACAACAAAGGTCCCTAATGTTGGCAAAAACATTCTTATTTAGTCATTGAATTTGTGTTTAAAAATGGCTTTCTATAGTTGACCATAGTCTAATCATGAAAGTTGTAGGTAGAGCCAATAGTAGGCCGGCCTATTCGGATCGAGCTCAATTTGGATTGGGTTTATTCAGATCGAGATTAAATATCTTACCACATAAAAGAAGCCCATATAGTCAAACCCGACCCTAATCCATCAGATTGTTAAATATTATTTATTGTATTCTTTATTTTTTATCTAATTTCAATTTTTATTTTAAAAATTAATATTTTGAATTTTTATATTATTTTATTCATAATAAAAAAGGAATTCAAGTATTCAGGCTAAACCCATTCAGATTTGGGCTTGACTCAAATTTCTTTAGGTTTATCCAGACAACTCGAATAAGCTTAAAGAAAAGAATATCTTTAAAACTCTCAAGCCTGGCTCCAAAATTTTTCAGGCTTATTTGTACTGGCCCATCTAGCTTAGCCCAATTACCATCTCTAGTTAAATGTGACTATAAATCTAATTATCAAATAAAATTAGAACCATGGAAAAGCCACCAGGCCAAGGTGCAATTCTTAGCAAACCATCAACAATATTTGTTCAGTCAAATATAGATTCAGTCAAAGAAGTCATACAATGATTAACAGGTCCATTAGACTGCACGACACAAGCAGAAGTAGCAAAAAGGTATTGGCGTGAAGAGGACAATATCTAAACTCCATGAGAGGAGGCAATATACAAGACCTAAACTTGAGATAGTTAAACCCTCTTTTCATTGTAAATCAATTGTATCACACAATCACCACTATAATTTTTCAGCCTCTAAGTCAAGAGATTCTAGCTTTCCTTCAAGTCCCATACCATGGAATTCAAATCATATACCAAGTCCCAAACCCCTTCAACAATTTTTTTCTCGATTAACTATTTTGGAAGAGAAAGAAGAGCCTGCAATAGCTGAACTAAACATAGAAGAAGAAGAAAAGGCTATCAAAGAGAGTTTTATTTGCATCCATCTCCACGGTCGAAGTCTAAGTCAGGATACACTAAATCAGAATTACTTTGTTTTCCCTTGTACCCCATAATACTAGTGGGAGAGTATAATTTTAACCATCCCCAAGTCTCTAGTTTGTATCTTTCCAATCTTCAGACTCCAGATATCATGCCATCATATGGCCAAAGTACTTTGAAGTTTGAATCAGTGAATAAATTTTGGAATCTGTCCTTTTGTTTTCTCGTGCTAATCTCACCTACAAGTATTTAAGTAAATACTTTACTGGTGTTACAACGGAAGAAAAAGACGGGCAATTTGGCTAAATTTGAAAATTGAATCAAGCTTTGAGACATATCGAATGTCACATGAACCTTCATCAACAATCACTACCATCTCAAGATCAAGATAGATGCAGAAATAACAAACATTGCCGTGAGAAAACAATAAAATGTCCCCAGACAACTATCCTCCCAAAATGGGATGGAGAGTGAAATATGAGGAACAAGTTTTACCATCCATAACCTTCTTTTATATACTCCCTTCATTCAGTTACATAAGGTACCTTCCAAAAATAAAAAAATTAATCCAAAAATCATAAAGTGCCTAATCAGAATATCAAATGATGTCACAGTTTTATCCCTATAATTGTCAAGGCTTTCTCGCAATTTGACAAAAGCATGATGAGGTTCTCTTTAATTGATAAGGGTACAATTGAAATATCGGGATATTTTTGAACAAATAAAGAAATCTAACAAATTTTCTTAATTTTCTTGAAAATTGTCTAGAAAACCTTGTATAAGGGACTGGAGGGAGAATTTATTAATTTTACCACCGTTAAATTTCAGTTTTAGTGCATTTCAAATGAAACAAATAAATGCATAAAGAACTGCTTTGCATTGTTGGCAGGGGAAAAAATCTGTTTTATAGTAGCTTCATTATAATCAAGCCACCAGCTTGTACCTAATGATAATAACAATAAGAGATTAATCTAATAATTGAACAGTTCACCTTACCGCTTCCACAAGATCTGTGATTTCAGAGTCCACAAGTCCAGACCCCACTCACTTTAAACCATCTTTTAACTCAAAAAAAGTTATGGTTCCACCGTTTTCTGTGTCAATCATCTTGAATAACTCCTTCAATCCAGCAATTTCTTCCCCAGAGCGCCTCTCGGCAATAACCTAGGATTAAGATAGATGGTCAATGTAATAGTCTGAAAACATAACCTCCCGAAAAATATGACATGAATTACTTAAATTTCCCAGCAAAGATAGAAGTTAAAGGAATTCCAAACACAGATGGAAAAAAAAGAAGAAAAAAAAAGAAGTTTAACGCATATGAGTTAAGTACCATGTAAGGTATCTGGATTCAGACAAATCAACCAGTTGATTTGAAAAGTTCATTGCTTGCTGTCTAGCTGAATGTTAATAAAGGCATTTTGAAAAATGTTTTCACCGCAACCAGAAGATAAGCAATTTAAGTATTTTTAACATATTATTAGCACATAAATACCATTTAACTTCAGTAGAAAGGTAATAGAAAGTCTTATTGATGTAAGACACACACACATTTGCACATATCTGAACAAAGGGAGAGAGTAGGGAGAAATAGAAACAGAGAGGGAGAAATGAGAATGAAGAACAGAACAATAGGGGGAACAAGAGAGGGAGAGGCAGAATGCAGAGAGAGGAGGAAGGCTACAAGAAAACTCAATCAAAATATTTCATTCATCAATCATCCTTACAAGAGCAAAGTCTTCTCTATTTAAACTAAAGCTATAATGCCTAATAAAGAAACCTTAATAACATCTCCATATAAAGTCAATGTTAAGATTTCCTCTTACAAAATACTAAAATAACATAACGGAAACATATTAAAATAATACAAAAAAACTTATTTCTTTCTAGAATAATAATAATCTACTAACTTAGGTTTCTTCAAAATACATTATTCTTATATTTCATCATTTCTCCCCTGCTTGATGGAACTCTCCACTAGAGAGTAAAGAAGTTGATGTAACTCCACTAGAGCGCGATGCAAGGAATTCCTTCCAATAGCAACTAATTTGGAGATCCTTCCCAATATACAAGGTAGTGGAAAATGAGACCATGTGGAGAGTAAGCAATGTGATCATAATGATTTGGAAAACCTTCCCAATGAACAAGGTAGTTGTAGAGGTTGTTATCAAATGGAAAAACAATATGTTCCTTCATAACCAAAACAACTTTTGCAGCAAATGGTGTTGCGCATAGATGATTGGAAGTAGGAATCTGACAAAGTTGAACACTCCTCCTGTCAAGATCCCCTAACTTGATAAATCTAAGGCCTGTAACTCAAAATCTTTGGCCACCAAATTCAAACCTTGATTCAATTTAAGATTCATGCCTTCATGTTTCTCTTTATTACTTATATATTATGCACTTATTTTGTTATTTATAGATCATAGATTATAGATATTAAACAGGTAGATGTTAGCTTAATATATGAATAGCAGATAGTTATAAGCCTAAAAAGGTGGTACCCCACTAAACAAGATGTACAAAGTAACCCCAAAACTTCACACATTTGACTTAGTGATAGAAAATATAGGAAGCATTATTCTAGAAAAAAACAAGTTTTCTTTATGTTCATTTAATATTTTGCAAGGGAAATCTGAAACCTCACTTTATATGGACATGGTATTAAGGTTTCTTTTTGTGTTATTTTGTTAGAAGGGAAATCTGAACATTAGCTTTATATAGAAAAGTGATTAAGATTTCCTTAATAGGTAGGAAAGTTAGTTTAAATAGATTATCATGCATTTGTAATCGGACACCCTTGATGAATGAAATATTGCAATTGAGTAGTCAAATAGCTTCTCTCTCTCTCTCTGTGTTTTTGCCTCTCCCTCTCTTGCTCTCCCTATTTTGTTCTTCATCTTCTTCATTTCTCCCTCTTTATTTCTGGTTTTTTCTACTCTTTCCCTCTATTCAACCCTGTGCAAATGTGTAAGAGCATGTATTACATAAATTTGGTATCAGAGTCAGGTTTATACCTTCCTTGGTTGTTTCCGTTACTTGAAAATCATAGAAAATTTGCCTAAAAACCTCAGACCCTCTATTTCACACTGCCTACCCAGAAACCCCCACTTCCAAACATCAGACCACTAAAACCACCACCACCATGTTCGAGAGGAGGAATCCGGTCAGAACATGAAGTCTCGCCTCTTCCTCATCCGCATGCACCTCCACACGCCAATGGAGTGTCCTATGCATGGTCTTCACACACCCCACGCACCGGTGAAACCGCCTACACATGACTCCACACGCTGACGTGAATAGCGCCAACAATCTTATTTTTTTGCATTTTTAGGTGCTTTCAACTTAAGGGTCCCAAATCATTAGTCAAAGCATTATTTAGGGTAAAAGTATAACTTCTAAGCTTTTAAAGCTTTATTGGTAAAGCTATTGACCCTCTCATTTACCTTACTTATATGGTTATTAGTAGGAGGTTGTTCTACCTTTTATGCTTCATTTAAAATCTTTTGTTTGGTCCTTTTTTAGCATGCAATTTAAATTTTTAAATTGAGTTTAGATTAATATTCTAAAAAAATATATTTTTATTTAATTGATCATTATCATTATTAATTTGTCACTCTTGACAACATTGTTCCCAACCTAGGACACACTTACCTCACACACAGTTCAACCCTATACCAGGGTTAAGAAATTAGTCAAAGTTTTAACAGTTTCCTTGTGAGGTTACTGACCTTCGAAGGTTACTGTGAACACTTCACTCAGGTTGTTACCTCTTTAACATACAATCCTCAAGGAATTTTAAATTTCCTGAGGATTAGTTTTGTTAAAAAGGAACTTCACCTTTTTTAGGTGAAGACAACTTGGGAACCTTTTCCTTAAGGTTTCTAAAACCATCCTAAACCCATGCACTTTAAAATACCACTCTTGTCATTGTATAACTATTCGTGATTTATATGACAAGCAAGCCTTGCTTGACCAAGAAATTACTGTCCTTAAATTTGTCATGGCCAATAACTTTCAAATCACCTAAAATCACATTAAGGAATCTGAGAGGACTCAAAAGGCATATGTGGACCAACAAATTGATGAACTTAAGGAAATCATGAATAGTAAATTTGAAGAGATTATGGTTACAATTCAGTTGGAATACAAACATGATACAGGAAAGGTAACTAAAGGGTTGTTAGAAAGATCAATATTCAAAGGAGAGCCAAGTTTCAAGAATTAGACCCTCTCCTCGTGAACTCATCAATAATCAATTTGAAGATTTCGATGATACTTGGGATGGTCAAGACCACAATGAACATCATCATAGACCACCTCAACCAATCCATCGAAATGGTAGAGAAAACTTTAAAGGGGTGCATGCCGATGACATCACCAAAAGGGTTAGAGTTAAGGCCCCTGAATTTGATGAAAGATTAAATGCCAGTGCTTTCTTAGATTGGTTAGCCAACATGAAAGACTACTTTGAATGCTATGACATGAGTGATACCCAACAAGTTCAATTTGCAAAGATGAAGCTTGTGGGTTCTGCGGGAAAATACTGACAAAATGTTCAAAAGAACAATGAGCGATAGGGATATCCTCTAATTAAGGTGTAGGATGAAATGAAGGCAAAGTTGAAAGTGAAATGTGAGCTGCTTCATTACAAGAGTCAATTGTACAAAAAGTACCTCAACTTGAAGCAAGTTTTCACTGCTTCTGACTATATATCTCGTTTCAATGGCCTTATGATTTGAAGTGATGTGGATAAAGAAGAATGGCGCACAATCACTAGGTTTGTTAATGGACTCCAACCATATATACAAAAGGAGCTTAAGCTGAACTTCCCTAAGTCTCTTGAGATAGATTACCATAAGACCTTAAAAGTAAAGTCTCTATTGCAATACTCTTTTGTTAGGTGTACTGACTTGCAGAACAATCAGTTTCGATAGGCAGGAAGTTCAAATCTGATAGAGCGACCATTTGGAACACCTACATCTAGACCTAACACATCCTCTGCACCCGCTCAAACAACTGGGTCCAAGAGTAATATCTCTAAGCTTATTGAAGCTCCCCACCCTAGTAACTCCCTTGTTAAGAGTTTTTGTTGTCACTGAAATAGTCACATTGCTTCGAAGTGTCGATAACGAGCTTTAATTATTGACTCACCTTTTAAGGATGAGGAGAATGATGCTGATGCTGACTTCGTTGTGAAACCAATTGAGTGTCCTTCAAATGTTGATGAAGACATCATCATTGATGAACATGGGTGTGAGACATGTCGAGTTGGAGTTATGAGATGCTTTTTGTCAGTCCCTCTGCCTGGTGATTCATGAAAGCAAACTAGTATTTTCCAAACCTTTATGAAGTGTGGAGGCAAATCTTGCAAGTTGGTGATTAATAGTGGGAGCTCTAAAAATGTGATTTCTAGTCAAGAAATAACCCAACTCAATCTCAAGAAAGAACTTCACCTAGAACCTTTTTGAGTTGTGTGAATCGACAAAACTTCTTTGCCAATCACTTAACATTGTCGCATTCCTCTGCAACTAGGTGACTATAAAGAAAAGGTTCTTTATGATATTCTCTTGATGGATGTTGCTCACATTCTATCAGGTTAACCTTGGCTTTATGATCACAATTTCATCAATCATTGTCAGGAAAATACATATACATTTAAGTATAATGACAAGACAATCTTGCTACGTCCTGCTAGGCCTAACACTAATGGTTGATATCTGAGTAAATCGAAAGGTACAAAGCCCAAAGGCCAAAGTTTCCACCTTTTAATAGAGAAATAGTTTGTGCGGAAAAGCAGAAACAATACACTTGTGCTTGTTCTAGTGTTTAAGATCTCGCAACGAATTGCTTCAATTACAACTACAAAAAACGCCTAGGGAACTGCAACAGCTCTTAAAAAGAATTTAGGACATCACCCTCAATGAGCTTCCATATGAGCTACCACCAATGAGGAATATCCAACATACGATTGATTTTACTCCAAGTTCACAACTCCTCAACCTAACACATTATAGGATGAATCCAAAGGATAGGGAAGAACTCAACCAACAAGTTAATGGACTATTGGAGAAAAGTTATATCCAACATAGTATGAGTCTTTATGCAACACCCACTCTTTTGACTCCAAAGAAAGATGGCTCTTGAAAATGTGTAAACGGCAAAGCCATTAATAAGATTACTATCAAGTGTAGATTTCCCATTCCTAAATTTGATAACATACTTGATTTGGTATCCAGATCTAGTTGGTTCTCGAAGATTGACCTTCAGAGTAGTTATCATTAGATCAGGATTAGACCTGGAGATGAGTAGAAGAGTGCCTTCAAAACGCAAGATGGATTGTTTGAATGGCTTGTCATGCAATTCGGGTTGTCAAATGCCCCAAGTACATTCGCGAGAGTAATGACTCACCTCCTTTGCTCATGCTTAGGAAAATTCCTGGTGGTATACTTTGATAACATGCTAGTCTTTAGCAAGTCTAAAGAGGAACACTTGGAATATCTTGAGTTAATTTTTCTCACCTTGCATTAAGAGTAGTTTTATGTTAACTTGCCTAAATACTCATTTCTTCATAATTAAGTCATGTTCTTGGGTTTTATAGTTTCTGAAAAGGATTTAGCAGCTGACCCTGAGAAAGTCCAAGCTATTCGAAAATGGCCTAAACCACAATCTCTCCACGAAGTACAAAGTTTCCTTCTTATGATAAACACTTCATTAGAAATTTCAGTACCATTATGGCTCATATCACTGACTGCTTAAAGCAAGACAAATTCGAGTGGACTTCTACAGCATCCTTAACTTTTCAGGATATTAACAAGAAGCTTTTTGAAACTCTAGTCTTGTCTTTATCGGATTTTACAAAGTGTTTCAAAGTTGTTTGTGATGCATCTAAGACAGGAATCGGAGGTATTTCAAGCCAAGAAAGTCACCATGTGGCTTTCCTCAGCGAAAAGCTCAATGAAGCAAAACAAAAATACTCTACTTATGATAACAAGTTTTATGCAACTGTGAGATCTCTTGAGCATTAAAAATACTATCTCCTTCCTCAACAGATTGTTCTTTACTCTGATCATCAAGCACTTATGTTTATCAACTCTTAGCAACACTTAAATGCTAAACATGCTAAATGGGTTGAGTATATTCAGGGATTCACTTTTATGGTCAAGCATCGTCTAGGAATAAAAAATAAAGTGGCTGCACTCTAAGCCGACAGATCAACTTGTTGCACACTGTGAGCGTTAGTGTTGCTAGTTTGGAAAACCTAAAGGAAGACTATGCTTTATGCCAGATTTTGGGATCATATACCAAGAAGTTAACAATGGTAACCGTCATGATCATGTTGATTTCATCCTTAAAGAGAAGGAAATTGTGCATCCCACGTACTTCTAGACGAGATTTTTTTGTTTGAAAATTACACGCCGGAAGTTTAGCTGGTCATTTTGGGATTAATAAAATTGTGACATTAGTCGAAGACATGTTCTATTGGTCTTCCCTCAAGCACGATGTGGCTCACATTGTGTCTCAATGTTAAACTTGTCAAACTTCTAAAGCCAGAAGACAAAATACCGGTTGGTACACTCCTTTGCCGATCCCTAAGGTGCCTTGGAAAGACTTGAGTATGGACTTTGTCTTAGGATTGCCTTGAACAACTAGAGGTTATGATTCTGGATTGGTTGGTGTGGATAGATTCTCAAATATGGCCCATTTTATTCCCTGTAGCAAGACTACAGACGCTTCTCGTCTTGCAAAACTGTTCTTTAAGGAGATTGTGCATCTGCATAGGTTACGTATTACTATTGTATCCGATACGGATGTTAAGTTTGTTAGCTACTTTTGAAAAACCCTATGAAAGCTTTTTTGGTACCCAATTAAAATTCTCTTCTACTTTCTACCCATAAACAGATAAACAAACTGAAGTTGCTAACCGAAGTCTGGGTAATTTGCTAAGAAATTTAGTCAAAGACAAGCTAAAGCATTGGGATATGGTTCTAACCACTGCCGAGTTTGCATATAATAATTCGGGAAATAGGTCCACTGGCAAAAGTCCTTTCTAAGTTGTTCAAGATTTTAATCCTAAACAGCCTATTGACTTTATACCAATCCTGTTGACATTTCACACTTCTGAATTTGCAGAATCCTTTACCCATCGCCTTCATGAATCACATGCTGAAATTAGGCGCAAATTAGCAACAAGTAATGATCAATATAAATTATCTGCTAATAATCATCACCGATTTCAAAGCTTTAATATAGGTGACCATGTTATGGCTCGAATTCGTCCAAAACGTTATCCTAAATACGCTTTTAAAAAGCTACATGCTTGAGCTTCTAGACCTTTCACATAACAAAGAAATTAGGACCTAATGCTTATCTTTTAGAATTGCCTCTTGCTATGGCTATAAGTCTAATTTTTAATATGGAGGATCTTATGCCTTACTGAGGAACTTTTGAGCCTCCCCATTTGCTTTTTGATGATTATACAAGTACTCGACCTCCGCAAGTGCCAATTCTGCTATTGCTACCTATCTTATTGCCAATGGAAGAAATTGAAACCATTATGGATGACCAAATTGTCCTTACCTTTGAGGGACCCTCCACCATTATTTGGTTTGTTGAAAGGGTTGTTCAAATGAAGATGCCACCTAGATCTCAGAAACTAAGTTTAGCCAACTTGATCCTGCCCAGCTGGAAGCCTATCAACTCCCTACCTCCCAAAGGAGAGTTCTTTGACGCAAGGAGAAATTGATAGAAAATATGGGAAGCATTATTTGTTAAGATAGAAAGAGATGAAGAGAGAAGAAGAAAGATAGGTAGACAAGAGGGAGAGAACAAAGGAAAGTTATTGGAAGAGACTTTTCTAATTAGTGCATTTCATTACTGAAGATCAACAACCATCACGCATCTGGACGTAAGGTATTTACAAGGCTGGACTATTAAGACTAAATAACTGAGTAACAAAACCGAAATAACATTTATACCCCTGTCCCAATAATTCTTATATTCTCCTAATATTTTCATATCAATACTCCCCTCCACAACATCCTTGCCCTCAAGGATCAACAAGAGAAAAATCTGGAAACTGCTTTTGAAATTTAAATTGAGACAACCATGTAGCTTCCTCATCTAGCAAGCCTTTCCACTAAACTAAGACTTCAGTAATAATCCTTCCTTTCTTCCTTCCTACTCGCTTGTTCAGCATTTTCTCAGGAAATAACAAATCTGGAATTTCTGGCCATTCATCAGGTGGAGGTCTTTGCTTCACTGATGGGTCAAGGCATAACTTGAGGAGAGAAACATGAAAAGTGGAATGGATTCTAGAACTAGGAGGTAATTCCAGTCTGCAAGCAACGTTCCCTATCCTCGAGCACTTTATAAGGCCCAAGGTACCTTGGTGCTAGCTTTTGAGTGCTTCTAGAGGCAATAGAGATTTGTCTATAAGGCTGTAATTTTAAAAACACCCATTGACCTTCTTCAAACTCTATTAGATCTTTTCAAATCAGCCATTTGCTTCATTAAACTCGCTACCCTATGCAAATGATGCCTTACACTCCAAACATGCGTTCCCTTGCCTCAAAACTCCTATCCACAGCTTCAACAATTGTTGTTCTAGGCAAATAAGGAATATATAGAGGAGGTTTCTACCTATAAAGTAATTCATAGAGAGTAGCCTTGATGGAAGTATGAAAACTAGTATTATACCACCATTCAGCAAGTGATAACCATTTACTCCATTCTTTAGGATTCTCCCAACACATACAACGTAGATAAGTTTCCAAACATGAATTAAGCACCTCGGATTGACCATTGGTTTGAGGATGGTAGGAAGAAGTAAGCTTTTGCTCCACTCTAATCACCTTGAGGAACTCCTTCCAAAAACTACTAATAAACACTGGATCCCTATCACTTATCACTTCAACCGAGGCTCCATGCAATCTATATATATTATCCAAGAATGCTTGAGCTAACGTAGAAGTTGAAAATGGGTAAGATAGAGCCATAAAATGGGCATACTTGCTCATTCTATCCACTACAAACCCGAATGACTTCTTTCCCACCTGATTTGGGGAACCCTTCGATAAAATCCATGGTAACACTCTGCCACACCTTACTCGGAATTGGTAGTGGCTGTAACACTCCCAAATTTGCTACTGTTTCATATTTACAGTGGGTACAAGTGTCACAATTCTTGACAAAATCCTGCACATTTCGTAACATTTTCTTCCACCAAAATAACCCTTTGATTTTTTGATATGTGGCTTGTATTCCTGAGTGTCCCCCTTCAGCACTAGCGTGTAACCATTCTAGAATAAATTGCCTCAAAGCTAGACTTTCCCCCACCACCAATTTCCCATTTCTTCGAAGGAATTTGCCATCCCAAGAATAGGCTTTAATACTGCCATTTTGTCTCTGTAATTTAGAAATAAGGCCCTTGAGATTTGGATCCAACTCCCAACTCTCCTCAAGCTTGTGTAATAATTTTGGAGATGATATATCTAAAGCCATTTGAAGTAATTGAGGTCGTGAAAGTCAAGAAAGAGCATCCGCAACCGTGTTATCATTCCCCTTTTCATAATGAATTTCGTAGTCATACCCCATTAACTTTGTAACCCAATACATCTGAAAAGGGGTCTTCAACTTTTGACCCAGCAAAAATCAAAGGCTTTACTAATCTGTTTTGATAACAAACTTCCTTCTTTCAAGGTATTGATGCCAATGCTCAACAGCTAGGACAACTGCCAATAATTCCTTCTCATAAACTGCAAGCTGGAGCTGTTTGGGACCCAAAGCCTTGCTGAAAAATGCAATGGGTTGATTTCCTTGAAGCAGGACAGCCCCAATTCCCTTCCCACAAGCATCCGTTTCCACTACAAAGTCTTAATTGAAATCTGGGAGAGATGAGACAGGTGCTAAAACAAGTATTTGTTTCATCTTCTTGAATGTGACAGCAGCTTCTTCATGCCACTTGAATGCATTTTTTTCAAAAGGTCCGTCAAGGGTTTGATTATTTGTGTCCATACCTTTTGATAAACCTTCTATAGTACCCAGCAAGCCCTAAAAAGAACCTCAGTTGTTTAAAAGTAGTTGGTGTAGGCCAATCCACCACTGCTTGAATTTTCCAAGGGTCAATAGCCACTGGTCCATTACTAATTATGTGACCTAAGTATTCCACCTTTTGTTGGCAAATGTACACTTGCTCCTCTTGATGAAATAATGATTTTTGGGCTATAAATTAAAATGTCATCAAAGAAAACAAGAACAAAGTGGCGCAAGTAAGGTCTAAAAATAGAGTTAATTGCTCCCTGAAATGTTGCAGAGCATTGGTTAAGCCAAATAGCATAACCAACCACTCATAATGACCCGAGTGAGACCAGAAGGCTGTTTTGAATGTGTCTTGAGGCTCCATTTAGATTTGATGGTATCTAGCACTCAAATCCAGCTTGGTGAACCATCTAGCTTCCCTCAATTCATCCAATAACTCTTCCACAAGTGGAAAAGAATATCTATTTTTGATTGTCTTCTTATTAAGCTCATGGTAGTCGATAAACGTGCGCCATGAGCCATCCTTCTTTTTTACCAACACAATAGGTACAGCAAAAGGGGAGCTACTCTCTTGTATCACTCCTGTAGCTAGCAACTCTCCCATCATTTTCTCAATAAGATCATTTTGGGTAAAAGAATAACGATAAGGCTTGAGATTAATAGGATCTGTCCCTTCCTGTAAAGGAATAAGGTGATTATGACCCTTCTTAAAAGAGGGCAGACCTTTAGGTTCATCAAAAAGATTGTTAATTAAATTCTTCCAAAAGGTCACCAATAGCCTCTAGAATTGTTTCTGCTGGTTGCACAGCAAGGATTTGAGACTGAAACTGACTATTTTCTACTAATTGGAGTAGAAATAATTGGCATCCATCTCCATTCTTAATTTCCAACTTGTTGGAATCAACCATTTGCCATTTTGATGCAGGTTGTGCCTGCAAAACACACATTTTCCCATCATTCCAAAAATACATAGTAGCAGAAATATAATCCCAAAAGCATAATGAAGGCTTTTAAGCCATTCCTAGTCCAACACAATATCGTAAGTGCGTATTTTCATTATCCTAAGGTCTCTGCCAAAGTCTTCTCCTTCCATCTTCCATTTAAATGCCTTCCAGATTCCATATATTTTCAATTTTCCAGCCCCTGCAACTACTGCATCAACCATCCATCTTCTTCTTCACTCCAACCCAGCTTCTTTGCCAAATCATAATCAAGAAAATCATGGTTGCTTCCATTATCTATGAGAATTTGGATAGGTCTCCTTCCCACATATCCTTGAAGTCTCAGAATTCATACTAACTTCACCCTCAATGGCATGAATTGAAATTTGATGACATTCAGGAGGAATTTCTCGTTCATCAGGGTCTGTATCATTAGGTTTCAGCTCCTCTTCCTCAAGATTTTCATCAAGCTCAATTAATTACAATTGCATCTTGCCTCTTTGAGGGCAATTATGGCCTCTAGAAAAATTTTGACAGTAAAAGCAGAGGTTTTGTGCTCTGTATTCTGCCTCCTCCTTTGGTGTTAATTTTACGGGAATTTTAATCCCAGAAATAAATTGGCAAGAAGATGAATCTTTTGCTGTGTTAGACCCTGTGCTTTGTGCGACTGATGATTTTGAGGTTGGCCATGTTGTTTTAATTGTGTTTTGGTGAGACTCATCACGTGAGAAGCTCTGTTTTGGTGCTGCCCAGGTATTTGCAGAACACAAAGGTGCTGAGGATGTCGTAATGTTGCTCTGCAATGCGTAGGACACTTTTCTTGAGCACGTATCTAGACGTAGGGTATTTATAAGGCTGGACTATTAAGACTAAATAACAGAGTAACAGTACCAAAATAACATTTATCCTCCTGTCCCAACTAATTCTTATATTCCCTAATATTTTCATATCATTATTCTAGGAAAAAAAAATAAGTTTTCTTTATGTTAATTTAATATTTTATAGGAAGAGAAATCTGAAACCTAACTTTATATGGACATCTCTCTCTCTCTCTCTCTCTCTCTCTCTCTGCGTTTCTGCCTCTTCCCCTCTTGCTCTCCCTATTCTGTTCTTCATCTTCTTCATTTCTCCCCCTTTATTTCCGGTTTTCTCTACTCTCCCTCTATTCAGCCCTGTGCAAGTGTGTGTGTGTGTTACATCACTAAGGTCCATAATGCTTGCGTAACACCTCTGGTGCAACATGGTATGGGCTCCCACAGCATCAGAAAAGGCTTCACTGGGAAATTATAACACTGGGTTAGACATTCAAAAAAATGTCTTTTTGTTGATTTTCACAATGGCTGAAATGAAGAGAGGAAAAATCAACAGTGTAACCTCTAACTATAAGAGAAGACTATTGCTTCTTATTCAATTTTCAATAACTGCTCACATGCTGCTATACATTTTTCCTCCTCATGATTAGCACTTGGAACTTGGAACTTAATCTATACTGACTGGGAACTCCCATTGAAAATTTCTGGACTGTGAATAAGAGATAGACTTGGGAAAAGTAGTCAGTAAATACACTGAGCTACAGTATGTCTTATTTATAATTGCTTATACAAGACAAAGGAATAACGAGTAATAATGACAAAAGATATATACTGATCTGCCTAATAAGAGGCTGGTCAGCCCTAATACCATACAACAAATACAATATATATTTTGATTCTCAACATAGACAAATTACTGCTGCAACTAAAGGGTTCAAGCAAGCACTGGAAGAAGGAAGCATGCCCAGAGTATTAAAATATATTAGAATCATTCAAACAAAGATCAACAAATAGCAAATAATTAGTCTATAATAAGTGTAAAGATGTTTATTCAATTTATTTTTGCAGGATTCTTAGCCCAGATGTCATTCCACTCCCTATCAGATTTCAGTAGTAGAAAATTACTTGTACAGGACATCAGGAACCATTACTCTGCTCGATTGAAATTGATGCATGGAGAAAAGAACTGAAATTTGAACCCAAATTATGAACCCTTTATAATGAGCAGCGTAATGCTACTCTCTCAGATTGATCAGAATTCACCAAGGGAAAGATTACATTCTGCCAGAGAACTCGAGTCACTGAAGCAACCATTCCCAGATTAACCAGGACCCTTTGTTGAGGCGACAAAAGAAGAAGAAAACATCCGAGGACAAAAGGATCTAAGCCAAATGCACTCCAATTTAGCAAAGTGGAAGTTAACACAAGAGAATAATATAATCATTTCATTTTGTGCCGTCAATAAAAAGTATTTTGATGGACAATGAATTTGATTAAGGAATGGGCCTTATAATATTGAATATGCCTCCAAACAGATGGTTATTGCCTCTATTTTCTGCTTCAAAATGCACCCCCAAAAAAAAAAAAAAAAAAACAGCATACAAATGTGGCAATGTGATCGTAGGATAAATCAGCAAATAATTACCTGCTTTTACAGTTTGAAATGATGGCACCATATTTAAAAAATCCTGCCAATGTAATGGCCCAAGGACTATAAATAATTATTCAATAATGCCCAAGATGTCCAAATATGATACAAGAAAAGATAAATAAGCTTATGTATCAACCTGGCTTGCAGAAAACAGAAACTGAAATCAGCGGGCAAGTTTAGCATCCTCTTCAATGCTATCGAACAAGTTCTCTAGGTTGAGGTCTCATGCATGACCCCAAGAGAATGACAAGATTCAATAAACTCAACAATGGTCCTAAAAGTTGATCATTCTTATGTCTGATTCCCCCTTTTGCTGATCATAATCTAATTTTCATTTGTTGACCATAGTTTAATCATGAAGGTTACAGGTGAATGTAAGTCTAATTATCAAATAAAAAGGAATCATAGAAAAGCCGCCAAGCCAAGGAACAGCTGGTAGCAAAGCACTAAAAGCATTTGCTCAGACAAACACAGATTCATTCAAGGAAGTTGCACAGTGGTTAACAAGTCCAAGACTGCCCGGCATAAGTAGAAGTAGCAGAAGGTGTCGATGTGAAGAGGACAATCCCCAGCTGCGTTAAGCTAAAATTCAATTGGTTCTTTAATTTGTTGATCTAGAGTATATAGCGTAGTGTAAATAATACTTCTCTGGGGGTGGGAACAATCCCCAGCTGCAAAAACATTAGTTGTCCTATCAACTTCAATCCAGCTGCATCCCACTGGCTTTTTCATATCTTTGTTCCTCATCATCCTTCGGACCTCCATGACCCCATCCCATCTAGCATCTGCTGCATATATGTTCGACATGACAACATAATTTCCAACATCATCAGAATCAATTTTGAAGAGTTGATCTGCCACAGTACATCCCAATTCCACCTCATGATGGATTTTGCAGGCACCAAGCAATGTTCCCCACACATTTGCATTAGCTTTGCTTGGCATCCTAGCCACAAGAGCATATGCATCATGAACACGGCCACCTCGAGCCAGTAGGTCCACCACACAAGCATGTTGCTCCAGAGTTGGTTTGATTCCAAGGATTTTCTCTATTGAATAAAATATCTTCAGTCCTTCATCTACAAGGCCAGCATGACTACAAGCAGACAACACAGAAGTGAAGATAACATGATCTGGCTTGATTCCCAGGTTGAGCATATGAGAAAAAAGCCCAAGTGCTTCATCACTCATACCATGCATAGCATACCCACCAATCATTGCAGTAAACATAACCAGATCCTTATCATTGCTTGAATGAAAAAGCTTATTTGCACAGCCTATGTTGCCACATTTGGCATATGCATCTAAAAGGGCACCATTCAAGCGAATGTCATCAAAACAAGATCTGATAATATAACCATGACACTGGTTCAGCAAGTGTACTGATGCCATTTGCGTGCATACAGGAAGGAAGCTCATAATAGTCACTGCATCAGGTCTCATCCCTTGATCTTGTAACTCAGAGAACAGACAAAAAGCTTGCTCAGGAAAATCATTCTCAGCATATACTCGGACCATAAGATTCCAGGTGGTAATGTCTTTCTCAGACATGCCTTTAAATATCATATTTGCATCATGATGTGATCCTAAATCTACATAACCTGAAATCAGAGAATTGAATGTGACTAAATTTTTTCCCTCTGATAAATTCAGAAACATTCTGTGTGCATACTCCATGTTACCACATTTGGAATATGCATCAATTATCGCATTCCCAATTGTGGGTGCAGTACCACATCCCAGAAAGCCAGTCATAATTGAGTAGCTATGTATTTCTTTAACCTTTTCTATTTGCAAAAGAGAAGCACAAAAATTAATTACAGTCAATATCGTAACAGAATCAGGCCTAATTTCTTCTCTATGCATCCAACGTAACAAGCTTAAAAAGTTAGAACCACACCCCCACTCTCCAAAGGCATCAAGAATAGAATTCCATGAAATTATATCTTTCCTTGATATCATAAAGAATGTATTCAATGCTGCCTCCATATCACCGCATTTTGCATAGAAATTTACACAGGCATTTCCAACTGCTGTATCCTCAAAGAGGAAAGGGTTTCTAAAAACATATGCATGAATTTGTTTTCCCACCTCTAAGTTTCTTAATTGAGCACACACAGGAAGGATGCTGACAATAGTTACAGAATCTGGCAATAACTCTGCACATGTCAAATTACCAAATATATGCAATGCTTTCAACCATTCACCATTAGAGGCATATCCGGCAATAATAGTATTCCAAGAAACCAAATCCCTTGCATCCATTTTCCAAAAAAGGTATTCTGCCTCTGCCATTTGGCCAACTTTTACGTAAAAACTAAGTAAAGAATTAGAGACAGAAATATCACTTGATAATTCAATCCGCTGCAGCATATAGGAGTGGATCTGTCTTCCAAAATGACGGGCAAATTTTCTATCAAATAAAGCACAAACAGGCAAAATACTTGCAATGGTTGAGTAATTTGGTTCCAAGGGTCCTTTAACCATCAAACTGAACAATGTGAATGCATCTTCCAAAAACTCATTCTCAGCAAGACCTGCAATCATTGCATTCCATGAAACAACATCTTTGTTAATAATGTTACTGAAAACAGCAAATGAATCATGAGACACCAGTCCACACTTTGCATAAAATGATACTAGAGCATTTCCAACAAAGGTGTCATTTTCAAATCCTGATTTGATTACATAAGCATGGGCGCTCCTCCCAACATCCAGATCCCTTGATCGAGCACATGTGGGAAGAATAGTAGCAATAGTAACAGAATTGGGCTTAGCCTCTCCTCTCACGTGCATGCTCCGAAACGTTCGAATCACATCATTGTCATGGTTCTTGGAACCAGAAAACCCAGATAAAACAATATTCCAAATAACAGGATCATTAGGACTCAGCTGATCAAAAAGCTTTTGGCAGTCATCAAATGCACCATATTTGGCATACATGTTAAGCAGTGCTTTGGAAGTGACCTGGCAAGTACCATGGCCCAGTTTGACGACAAAACTATGTAAAGCTCTGCCTAAGTTGCCAGCCAAAAGGGCAGTGCAGGACTTGAGAATGGCAGCAAATACCAGATGATCTGGTTTATAAACTATAGAACTCCGTAAGCACTGGAAGAGAAGCGTCAAGGCTTCTTTATGCCTAGTATCTATACATAAGCCCCTGATTATAGAATTCCATGCCTTGAAATCCTGTTGAGGCATGCCCAGAGGGAGCTACAATGGGACTTCAGGCAATGATAAAATATCACTAGTAGAAGCTGTCAGCAATCCGCTGAAAGTTATGAATTTTTGCATATTATAAAGAACTTCAGCATAACCATTTCTTCTTCTTCAATGAAACTAGCAAGCAAATAATAATACACAGACGACCTTCAACATGAAAAGACCCTGCATTCAGTTTGAATCAATTGTTCAAGGGATGATATAAAGAAGAATGTGAGAGAGAGAGCCAAAAAAAAAAAAAACTTTCCTTGCTCGCATTGTTGTAGCCATGGCGGCATTTTTCCTTCATGGCATCCACCAGATCATTAAAGGTGATGGAAGCATCTATTCTATGTCATTGGGTTCTCATACTACCCTCCAAAATCCATTTATCAAATCCACCGTATGTGTTTGATAAAAGAACATAATCACCATCGTGATAGAATCTAATTAGCTAATGGAATCACTCTTTTCCCTATATTTGAAGATCTTATCTTCCTTGTATATTTATACCTCAAATAGATTTACACAGTGAGCACTAAGATGAAAATGATAAAGTTGTGGGTTCTGTATGAGGATGCAACAAAGGAAGAGGAGAAAACTTACTGAACTAGTTCTAAGGCAACGTTTAGTTCCTCAATCTAAAAGAAAGCCTAGGAAAGGATACTAGTTTCTGGAAGTTGATGAGGTTGACAATAAGGACATCAAGACCGAGAGACTTCTGCTGAGGAGCGAGACAGGTTTCATCCCGGATATTGAGGAAAACCTGGTTCAGGCAAGAAAAACCTTATTAAATTGACCAAAATACCTATATTTTTTTACATTTTCCCAGAAGAAGCTCGGAATATATTTATACAGCCAAACCAAATGGAGAATTATGCACTCTAACTTACACTTTATTTGGATGGGAAGAAAAGTTGAAAGGAAAGAAAATAAAGAGAAGAGAAAACTAGAAGAAAATGTTGTCTTGAGATTTTATAATCCAAAACCACACAGCCATACATTGACACACAGTTGTAATGGATAAACAAAAAGTAATTTAGCATTGGGAATCATGGACAAATATCTATATGAAACAGAATTCCCTACCAAAGTTTCTAGCGATCAGGGATATAGAGTTGCATCAAGAAAAGAGATGAAAGAATACTAAAGATAATTTAGCATTTGGCCTACTATTATTTAAGGATCGAACTCCTTCCTAGTAGAGATTAATATATACTACACCAAATCCAAGAGCAGAATTTAACATCAATATAAACTAATATAGACTCCTTTCTAATATATACTACTAATATATACTCCAAGATTAAGATATAGAGTACATATATTCCTTCCTATCAGACCCAACATTCGGAATCAAAATCGAAGAGCAAAATCTAAGAAGGTACTTGAAGATTACACGAATGGTCAGGGCTGAGGAAATCAAGATCGAATATTACACTTCAAAATCAAGGCTGGAAATATTTTCCATATCCTTGTCGTTCCAGGTCTGAGTGAAACATTTTCCAATTATGAGGAAATCAAAATCCAAGGTTTGAATAAGCTAAAACAACAGAAAAACAATGCTAAAAATATTTTCCAAAATTCTGAAAGCTTCAAAATCATTTGCCGCTCAAATCGTAGTTCCACGGCCAATATTTCACGAAATCAAACAAGACAGACCACAAATCATGGCCGAACAGCAGAAAATCGAACAGGAAAATATTGAAGAAGAAGAAGAGAAACTTACCTTTGGCTGTGAGTCGAAGAAGAAGGGCGTAGAGAAAAGAACACGCCTTACTGGAAGATGATGCCGCTGCCTAAGTAGAAGATGATGGGTCTCCTGAGCAGCACGCGCGAAAATGAAAATGACGAGGTGGCTGAGTCGAAGCGCGAAAACAAATATGCCATGTTTCGCACGGTGTGTTCGTTACAACTCGTATTGAATGCGTGTGTGAAATTGTGAGTTACAAATGTAAAAAGGGGGATGACAATTAAAGATCTCCCCAGGAGATTAACATCAAATCAAATTTTTTTAAAGATTTTCTTTGGTAAAAATAGGAGAACGTGTATTGAATTTAGATCCATTGATTCAAGCAAGGCAGATACAATTTGGACCAGATTTATTCAAATTTATCATAAAATGCTTAAACATATACCAAAAGCTTATTTAATCAAACACAATCCTAAAATTGTAAATCAGTCAAAGAGGGAGTGAATTTGGCTATAAAAATTTTTTGACACATATTAAATAAGATAAAGATGAGAGATAGAAATGATATCAACAATATTTGTAGAATGTAAATGTGAGGAGAATTAACACAGAGATTTATCCTGATTTAGCCAATCACTAGTGTACATCTAATTCTAAAGTTTTACCACTTGAAACTTTTGACTATATGTTACAAGATTAATCTGGGCTTTTGGAATCTCAATATAAACTAGACTTCAAGTCTAAATCACTTCCCTTAAAAGGTAATCAAATAATTCACTTAAATTTTCCAAAGATAAGTCTTTGCTTCTGAGTATGTAAAACAAAGTATAATATAGTATCATCACACAACTGATTAACTATAACGACTATTTTTAAAAGAATGGATATGTAATTAATGAAGTACAATACATGAGTGATAACAGAGAGTAGTTGAAAGTATTAAATATTTAAACTTGGTTGTTCTAAATATTTGTTCCCATCTTTATAAATAAGTTTTTATAGTAGTTTGGCACGAATTATCTATTGGGCTCATTAATTTGGCTATTGTGTCTTGATCTTTGTTGAGTTGCTTTATTTAATGATAATCAATGCCAATGGTCTCAAGTTACCCAAAAAAAAAAAAAATGGAAGAAAGATATATCTCCGGCTATGTTAAGTGTTTTAAGCTTAAACGGATGACAAGTAAGATACACATTTAACATTATTATCATTAAGACAATTTTGAAAGTAGTGAAGAGTTTTAAAATTCATAAGTAAAATAATATTGGCTCATTTTTGAAACAAATGAATACTTTTGAAATAAATAAGTCTCTCATGATTTTGAAAAAAAAAAGATTAAAATAAACCTAAAGGTATCATGAGTTAAATGAGCAAATAAAGACTTTCTAACTTAAAAAGGAATATAATCAGAGAATAAACAAATGCTGGGTTCAAGATTAATCAAGAAAAAAAATTCCTAAGATTTTTCGAGAAAGAGCGCGAGCACAAATTTGGGAATTGCATTCAGAGCACCGCATGCTCATCAAGTCAGGAGCAATTTTGACTTTCCATTTTAGCTTTATTTGATCACTGCTGTCCATTTAAATTAATTTTAAATATTTTTACTATTATATTTATTAATATAAAAATATAAAAATTTTAAAATTATAATACATTTGTTCATTACCAATTTGGTCAATGCAGATTTAATCAAGCAGTCTAATTTAAGATTAAAAATTTTATAATTTTACAATTTAACTATACATATAAGCTTTGTACAGTTTAGATATAATTTAAATAACCTAATTTAATATTAAAAAATTTATGAATTTTAGAAATTAACTATTTAAATGCACTCTAAACAGTCCAAATTTAATATTAAAATTTTTTATATTTTTTATTTTAATAAATATAATATTAAAAATTAATTTAAATGGATGGCAAGGATCAAATAAAGTTGAAATGGAGGGCCAAGAGATGGCCCGAAGCGGACACATAATTTGGCACAAAGAAATTAATTTCAAATTTAGAGGAACTTTTGGGATTCAAGGTAACAAGAATTTTGAAACTAATATACTATTTCAAAATAGTTTTAGATTACATTAAGGAATTTTGAAAGTTTTGAGGCGTTTTGAAATTCACAAAACTGTTAGAAAAAGAATTTGAGAATGATATTGAAAAATAAGGTTACTTTTGAAGTTTGGACAAGTGAATGTTTTTGAATTACATGATTACATTTAAAATTTAGGTAGATTTAGGCCTATTTAGTACATAAGACTATGAGTTAGGGACTAGGACTAAGACTAGAAAACATAACTTTTTATGTATGGTAGGGATCATTAAGCAATCCAAACCCAAATCCAATCCCACATTACATGTTTAGTACCACCCCCTAATATTGCAAAATCAAATCTATGATTGAAAAATTTGGATGAAATTGCTCTCACCCATCTCTCTCTCTCTCTCTCTTGTGTCCTTTCCCTTCCCCAGTGACGCCTCTCTCTCTCTCCCCCCTCCCTCTCTCCTTACTCTTCCCTTCCCTTTCCTTTCCCTTTCCCTCCCATCCCCTCCCCTCCAAAACGATGTCTATCTCGTCCCTTGCTCTTGCATCTTTATCCTCCTCCATCCTTCATCCATTGATGACCTAGAGCTTCATCTTCCTCCACCATTGACGTCCATAATGAGTCACTAGTTCAATGGTTCTTATTCAAGCTTGGCATTGATGTGTTCAAGCTTGTGTTTGTTAGATCTGGGTTCATCTTCCTCTCCCACCATCAATGTCTACGGTGAGTCACTAGTTCAAGTCTGACTTCACATTGATGGGTTTAAGTTCATCTTCTTTCAAATCTGGGTTCAAGTTGTAAATTGATGGGTTTGACATCCCACCATTAACGAGTTTGAGTTTCAGATTTGGTTGAAGTCTCCCCTTCGAGGCTTATCTTCTAGATTTGACTCAAGTTCTTTTTTTTTTTTACCAAAATCTGATTTGAGTTCCAGATCTCATTCGACCCACCATTGAAAACTAATCAATTCATCTTCATCACTCGGAGGCTCCGATCTGTATTTTTCTTATTAATGATAAGAGGCATTATAGTATTTTGATAAATTTTTATTGATTATAAAATAAATTAATACAAGTATTCTATTCAAATATTACTCCGTACCAAATATATTTTTAAAGTTTCAATCTTAGTTCCAATTGCAATCTCAATCCCTCAAAATTCAAACTTGCATACCCAACATAACCTTACAGAGATACAGGGAAAAACTATCAAAATTTATAGAGAATTTTAAAATTTTGTGGAACTTTCAAAATTTTATATTAGTAAATTATGACAGCACGCAATTTTGAAAAGCTTAACACAGATTCAAAACTTAAAAGGATGAATACGTCAAGTTCAAGTTTTGAAACCATAAACTTAATTTCGAAAGATACAAGGATTGAAGTTAAGATTAAAATTTGGAAAGATAGGAAGGATTGGGCACATAAATATAGAATCAGTAGAAGACAAGAAATTTGAAAGGTTGAGGACAATTTCAAAATTCTTCTAGAAAGTTTGAAAATGGAGAAGTGCCCGTTTGGATTTTAGTTAGGTATAATAAATTATGAAAATAATTGATTAAGTGATTTTGGTCATAATTAATTATGTTATAACGCAATCTGTTTAGATACTGTTTTTCTAAAATTGATTTTAACAGAATTGAAAATGTTTGGATAATTTCTTCAGAATCAATTTTAGCTATGTAAATTATGATAATGGATGTTGCTTTTTAAAATTAAATTATTGATAAATTTGTATCTAATATTATTAAAGTTGTTACATTTTATTTAAGAAGTAAAATATATTATTTAAACTACATATATAATTAATTAAAAATTTAAATTATATTAATATTAATATTTAAATTTATGCAAATAAGTAACTAAATATATCTTACTTAAAATAAATTCAATAAAAGACAAGAAATTTAATTATTAAATATGAAACATTAATTTTATAATAACAAATAAAGATGATAATATATAAATTGATCCCTAATAATATCATGAATACTAGTCATAACTGATGAAGAAGATGTTATGGATGATGGTAAGGATACATATTCATCAATTTTATGGTCTTATTAATCCTCATGGTCTTCCTGATCTTCCCTCTTCATGACGCATAAAATCAGAATTAGAGTGTCTTCTAATGAAATTATGTATCGCCATTGATGCAACAACGATTTGAACTTGTATATCATAGTCATAGTTAGGCATGTTGTGTAAAATTGCAAACATGCTCTTTCTATTGTGCATCGTAAACTTGAATGAAAATAATTAAAGACCTTGTTATTATTTGCAAATCCAATTGATCTTCTAAAATCAAGATGGTAGCGTTCCCGTCTATATGGACCAAGATATCCATTTGGTGTTGGATAGCCGGCATCCACCAAATAATATTTACCTTGTAAAAAAGAGATTACTATTAATGTTTGTAAGTTGAAAAGTCTAACACAATAAATTGAATAAATAAATATACCTAAAAGCGGATGTGGAAAGGTCATGAATCGAGTTGTCAGAGCATGTTGAAAAATGCGAGCATCATGTGCAGTACCCTCCCATCCAGCCAAGACAAAAGTAAAGCACATGTCCCAATCACATATAGCCATTACATTTTGCATAGGGATTCCTTTTCTTCTAATAAATTTTAATTTTTCACTAGCAGGGACTATACAAGGAATACGTTTGCCATCAATTGCTCCAATGGCATTTTTGAAGAATGGCCAATATCACTTTTCATTTTCTATTTTGTTCGATACATGACGAAAGGACCTATTTTGTGGTTTGATATATTCCATTGCAAGTTTTAAGTAAGCCATTAAAAATTCATAGAAATATTTGTGGATAGTCTCTCCTGAATGTTAAAATCTTTCTTGTGCCATCCTATTTCCCAACCTATGTCCATTGTATTTAAAAAAATTGCAACCATCTCCTATACTCTCATTCGCCTAGTATCCTTCAGTCCATGCCATGTCAATTTACTGCATAATTGATGAAACACATGTGATTCCATTCTAAACATTTCAAATTGGGTGTCCCTTTAAAATTCATTAACCCACAAATGACCTGTATATTTACTATTTCTTTGTGGCTCTTTACACAAATGTTTTGTTGCATGCAACCCAATGAGAGCACTAACTTTTTGGGCTCTCTTTAACCTTTTTTTAGATGACTCTTCCATACGTCTTGCTACCTGTAGCCAAACACATAAATAACACATGCACTTAATTTCAATTATAGATACATCTAAATAATTTATCTATCAAAATATCAATAACTTTTCCACAACATTGTAATACTTTATTACCATATATAAAAAGTACATAAGTAGTTCAAGAGACTACATAAGTCAAATTCAACAGTATAATACAAACATGTTAGACTACTCTTTAAGTAAGATCATATGCTCATGACAAGTTTTAAAACCCTAATAATTAACCATTTTTGTAACATTCATATCTCAACTACTCCAGAACACTTTGTTTATCATCCTCCATTGTCAAAAACATCACCCTAGCCTCTCGGGACATGAAGAGTGACATGTACCGTGAAACCCAACGTTTGTCAGTTGCAACTTCTTCCCATTGTTTGACCATAGACATGACTTCAGGAATTGATATTTCCTTGGCTTATTGAGATTTTCCTTTGTTATCTGAGCTATCATACTCATTACATCTGCTATTTGACTTGTACTAGGTAACTTGTTCTTTTTTCTACTGTTACTACTTTCGCTCCTCTTCCTCTTACCACTACTTCCACTTAAAGTTCCTTGAGAAGCATTCAGAACTGCTCTATTAAATTCACCGCTTACTCCAGTAGCTCATAAGGTCTCATCATTATCTCCTAAACCTTCCTCCAAATCAATACCCTCATTTGCCATATCTGGCCAATACACATTTTTGTCCTTACCTTCATTCTTATTGTAAATGTTAAGCAAAACTCCACTTGAAGGTGCCCATGCTCTAGGTCCATTGACGATGGCACATTGAAACAATTCGATTAATTCATTGGCAAATAGTAATCCTTTATTTCTGAATTTCTCGTATAATAGATTTTCCTGCACATAAATTACCAATAATATTACATAATACACAAATAAATAGAATATATAAAGCTTCATATAATAACATCATCATACCAATATCTTTTCTCCTACCAATCATCTGATGTATCCACGGTATTATTTGCATAATCCCAACCTAATCCTGTCTCGCTTGAAACCAACTTATCCTACAGTACCTACTTTTTTCTCATATTATCCCACTTATTCTTGAATTGTTGTCTGTCATATTCTTTCCAGTCCTCTCATTGAAGGTAGAAATTATACTAAGCCATCCTGCTTTGGTAAAACTACTACAATTTCTTTGCAATTTTCGAGGTTGGTCCAAACAAATGTCAATAAATATTCTAGTATTTCTTCGGTCCCATAAAGCTTGTGACTTATCGGTATTCATTATACTATATAAAAATTAACTACATGAGAATATAAAAAACTAACATGTTTATTATAGGAATTGAAATTAAAATATTACATGACAAAAACTTGATAATTTTTAGAGGAGCTAAATTCAACATTCAACAGCCACTGAAACAACATAGAATTTGACTAAATGATCCCTATATATGCAAAACATACTATTTGAGAATAAGCCTTCAGCAATCAGTGATCACACAAACCAAAACCAGCACAAAGTTCGACTAGGCACAAAACCAACTTTCAACAGCTTTCCCATAATTTGCAAATGTATAAGAGTTTAACTAAAATTAGGTTTCAACCACTAAAATCAACTTTCAAACAATTCTCCCATATCCAGCACAGAGTTCGACTAGGCACAAAACCAACATAGAAACAGTAGGAAAAATTAGCTTTCAACCACATTATATTTGCAAATGTACAAGAGTTGTAATGACTGAAGTAATGGTTCAGTTCGACTAATCAAGAGCAGTAAATGGTCCAAATCACACAACTAGGCTAGCAATCATGAGAAGAAATCCACATAAGCCAGAATAGAGTAAAGAGGAAAACAGAGTCCACTAGCATAGATATTCATTTGGTTTAACATTGCACCTAACCAAGATCGTCCAAAAAAATGGTTGGAGAAGATCATTTACCTTTGAGCCCAGTCAAAACTTCACTCAAACACAGATCACAGGAGATAGGAGATGAACATGCTGAACCATGAGCAGATCAGAGATAGAGTGAGTAGATTGAGCAAGAGAATGTAGATAGAGCTTATTGCCTTCTTTGACTATGGCAGGAGATCACTACCACTGGCCATAGCTTAGTGATAGCGGACGGAGGTCGATGATGCCACGAGGATTGCACAAGATGAGGATCATAGATTTGCACACAGATCATAGATGGCCAAAGATTATTGCCTCTGGATGTAGATTGGGGACAACGAACGATGACTACATTGGGGGTAGGTGGACGACAACGAAGAGACGGCATAACGAAGCCGTAGATTGGCAAGGCTGAGAGATGAGAGCCAACTGAAGACAGAATGAGAGAAATGAGATATCAGAAATGAGACATCAGAAAAATGAGTGAGAGAGCATGTGAATGAAAGAAATGAGATATCAGAAAAATATGAGAGAATGTGAAGCTGAAGGTAACATAGGAAGCTGAACATCTGAAAAAAGAAATTAATGAAACAATGGTAGAAAAACATTTTGACAGCTAGTTCTCAGAGAATGAATTAACACGCGTTTTGCCTGATTAATCGATTTTTATGTTTTTGTGGTGTTTGGATAATTTTGCTCAAAATCAATTTTGGGTTAAAAAATTGATTTTCACTACTATCCAAATGCACACGAAATTAATTAAGTTGAGCCTTCAAACTCAATACATTTCTCTTTTAATGTAACTTACACTGCTAAAAACAATTAAATTTGACATAAAACCAAGGTCCATATATTTTTTTCAAAAACCTTAGGCTTATTTGAGCGAGTCTGAATACATAAATTATTAAATATTATTTTGATTTATTATTTTATTTCATTTCAATTTTTATTTATTTTAATTTAATTTTATTAATAATTAAAAAAGAATTTGAATGTTTGGCTTAAGCCCATTTAGTTCAAGCTTAGCTTGAATTTTTTCATACTTATTCCAATAGTCTAAATAAAGTGTAAGCTAAAGTAATGTTCTAAACTTCCAAGATATTGAGACTTTTTCGTACTTGAGCTAAATTATGGGTTCTAGCTATATTTAGAAATCTAAACTGTAATAAGATATACTCCTTTCATTTAAAAATGTAAGGTATTTTTTGAGGAGTTGGATGTTTAAAAATATAAGACACTTTTAGTCTTTCGATGTGAAATCAATGCCTTTTTTTTTAAAATGTCTCTATTGATAATGACTTTATATTTATTATAGCATGTTAATAAGGGTAAATATGAAAAGATAAAGTTAGTTTGAAAGTAGGTAAGTACTTTATTGAGAATGAGATTCGATTAAAAATACGTTATATTTTTTAATGGAAGGAGTATTAATTTTTTAGTAGGTCCTTAGTTGTTATTGTCTCAGTAAAAAAAATGATTCCTTAAAAACAATTCAAAATATGATATGGATAGGGATAACAATATAGAACCGAAACCATTATGTTCATTAAAAATAATTCTTTTCAAAAAATACCCTTCTTTTTTAACATTTAAATTCCATTAAAATATATAAAAATTAATTGAAAAAAAATTAATCATTTAATCTTTATAGTTTTGCCTCAGTTGTAATTTAGTCTTTAAACTTTGACTTATTATAATTAGTTCATGAAGTTTTGATTCACTTGTTATTCAATCCTTCAACTTTGACTCTTATAATTCAATCCCTATAGTTTCAACTACTTAAATATTAGTCCCTGTATCTTAAAAAAATAAAATTATAAAGATTAAAATTATGTTAAAATTTATTATTAATATTTCAAATTACTAAACCTTTTTAATCTTTATAAATTATCAAAATATTAAAAGTTTAAAATATTTTAATCTTCATAATTTTATTTGGATTAAGGTGTAATTTTACCCTTAAACTATTCTCATTGTAGCAATGTTGCCCCTGCCATTAAAACGTCCATTACTGTAACTAGTGTGAAATTTACTTTTCATGAGTTAAGGTACAATTTTGTTTCTAATCTATTCTCAAAGGAGCAATGTTGCTCTTACCATTTAAAAATTATAAAATTAAATAAAAAATAAAAAATTAGAATAATATTAATAAAAATAATATTAAATGCATATATAAAATAAATATAAGAAAAAAAAATATAAACTATAATTTTAAAACTTGTCAAATAAAGTGGATCTTGGTTAAATTAGATATGAGTAGACTCAAAAGTATCTGCATTTACACCTATAACTATCGACATCTTTATAAAAAAAAATCTCAAATCATATTTTATACACGTGAATTGTTCAAAAATAAAGTTGGCTTTTAGTAGGATCTAATTTTTAAATTTTTTTATTTTTAAAATTCTTTAAGCTTTTTTAATATTATATTTAAAATTGTCTAATTTTTTGAAAACACTCTGGTTCCTAATTCAACTTTTTTTTTATAGCTTAATAGTGGTGTAACTCTTGTCCAATCTAACTCAATCATGAAGAATGGGTTTTTAGTCCAAATCAAGTCGTTAGATGGCTCCGGTCGATAGCTACAGGTGTAAATGTAAATATTTTTTACTTTACTTATATTTAATTTAATCAATATCCACTTATATTTAACAAGTTATAAAATTATAATTTATAATATTCTTAATTTATGATATTTTATTGACATACTATAAATTTTTTTCTTATATTATTTATATATACATTTAATATTATTTTTATTTAATATTATTATAATTTTATATTTATATATACATTAATATTATAAATTTTATTTTTATTTAATTTTATGATTTTTAAATGATGAGGGAAACATTGCTCCTTTGAGAATAATTTAAGGATAAAATTGCATTTTTAACTCATGAAAAGTGGGTCCTATTAGCTACGGTAATAGACATTTTAATGGTGGGGGCATCATTGCTCTGATTTGATTGGTTTAGGGGCAATATTGCTACGATGAATAGTTTAAGAGTAATATTGCTCTTCTAAAAATAGTTTAAGGGCAAAAATTACACATTAACCCTTTTATTTTTTAAAATATAGGAATTATATTTAAGTAGTTGAGATTGTAGAAATTGAAGTACAAGTAGCAAAGTTCAGGGACTAAGATATATTAGAGTTAAAATCATAATGATTAAGTTAAAATGAGTTAAAGTTTAAGGATTGGGTTACAATTGAGAGTTAAAAGTACAAGATTAAATGATTAATTTTTTTAAGTTAATTTAATGAAGCCACCCAACCTTTTGCTGAGTTGAGCTACTACGGACTTATGAATAGTAAGATGCTTTACAATCTCTTGGCCAAAAAAAAATTTGCTTTACAAATTTTGTAGTGATGCTGAAAATTCATAAGAGACTACATAATTGTCCAAAAAAAGAAAAAAACCCTTTTGGCATTAAATTATTAAATTAATCGAAATCTCATCAAGCTTAAAAATTGTCAAGCCATGACTAGTCAGTCCCCAAGGGACAAGCAAAATTGTCAAGACAAATCAGATTGATTAAAGGAAAAAACGAATTAAAAAAAAAAAACACTACATACAAGAGATACATACTTGTCCACATAAGACAGCTCCTAGCAGAGATATTAATGTCATAAACATTGTTTAATTTGTACTTCGGAGCCTTTATAGGATGTATTAGAAACATTTGGCACAACCTCATCTACTTGGCTTGGTTTGGATGGAGGAAAAGGTGGGAAGAAAATATGAATGAGAGAAAATTAGGAAAAGTTGCAAAAAATAGTAAACTTACTATTTTTAAATTTTTGCTCCTAGTTTTCGTTCCTTCTAATTTTTCCTCCACATCCAAGCAAAGTGATGAAAGATTATGGCCAGGCTCTTGATGAATGATGCAATAGTATCAATGAAAGTTCTCATAAAAAACTTGATCCGTAAATTATATGTGCCCCATATCAATCACCTTTTGAGAATTTGACTATAGGACGCTGTCCTTCATATGACCATTCTACCTTATAGTGGGACAAGAAGTCAAAGAGTTAACATTGTTAAGCACAATAGCAATACTTGACTCTTTTCATCAAATATTATTACAATTCTTAATGCAATGAATCATGAAGCTCTAATGCGAGCAATAAAATCATGGGAAAATATCACTATTTGAAATATAAAAGATACAATAACTTCATTCATAATATAAAAATTTGAATCAACCCACCTAATTGAATTAATAACTGTTAACTAGTTTAATAAAATGATTTGTTTATCATTAATTATAGTTTTTATCATTAACACTTAAAACACAGTATCTTGATTGGTTTAATAATCAGTTCGATTTTCAATACCTTACTTCACTCAAATGAAAAACTTAACTTTTGGCATTGCAGAAGTTATAACTTGAGGAATGGATTCAGTAGCATTATCAATTCCCAAACTTGTCACTTTTGCATCTAGGTACTTCTATAAGTGTGCGGCCCTTCTTCTAGCAAGCAATCTACTCTCCACAATAAAATGGGAAAATGAATATCACTACAAAGGAAAGTGCAAAGTAATGCAATATCAAATACTAATAAAAAATACTCAAAATTTGAGGAGAGGAACAAGGAAAAATTGTCCATCGCATCATCTTACTTGGGCTAAAAAGGAATAAAGATGGTGAATATTACCTTTGTTGCCTTCCTTTATAGCTCTTTCTCAAGGAGGTAGGATAAATAAATTTTCACATTCAAACGCTTCATTCTATGCATGTATTATAGTAAAACATCTTATTTCCACTATTTTCTGCTCTACAACAATCAATTACAGCTTTATTCAAATATCAATGTAAGGAGTAATATATACTCCTTCCATTCAAAAACATAAATCGTTTTCAATTGAATTACACCCCTAATAAATTAGTTAGTTATCTTTAAACTAGCTATCTTTCTATGTTTGTCCTTATTTAATAAAGTGTTCATTTAAAAATAAAAAATTGAGTAAACTTTTTTATTAAGGGTATTTTTGAAAAAAAATATATTAATTACACATTAAAAATTAAAAATGCCTTATATTTTGTGTTAATGGGGGACCTAATAAAAGCACGTTGCCTTAACCCATTTCAATAAAGAGTGCGTTCTCCATGTTTAAATCCCCTATGAGATCATT
>NW_026555340.1:14226907-14283342 GCF_029017545.1 Prosopis cineraria | reverse complement strand
TCTTCGTCCCTTCCAAAATTTCTTCTTCCCCTCCATAATTAATTCCAAAATCAAAAAGCAATCCAATTCAAAAGTGTAAAAGAAATTCAAAAAATCAATTCAAAACTGAAGGGTCAGGTCAATGAGCTTCTGGGAGAGGGATGGCACCCCTTTGATACCTGTTTGTTTAAGATTTTTTTCATGAAAAAAAAAATTATTATTTTTGGAAAAAAATCTATTTTATAAAATGTTATGATGTTTGTTTAATTTTTTAATAGTTTTTGAAAATAATTTAATATGATAGATAAGAGAGAATGTGCCATAAAATAATTAAATAATAGATGATTTTTTATAAATAGAGATGGTGAAGATATCATATAAAGTGTAAAAATATCAAAGTTACAATCATTTTTTATTATTATGACAATACATAAGATAATATTTGTGTTTTTATAAAATCTTTAAACTATTTTAAAAAAATTATTTATTTTTTAATTGTGATCAAACTGCACCTAAAACTTTTACTTCATTTATAGATTGATAAAAGGTGATTAGTTTGTTTATTTAATATACCTCTCTTATGGGCTTTGAATTTCATTGTAAATCAAAACACACCGTTTTAATCCTAGTCTTTAATTTATATTGCAGGCTGTTTGTGAATTTCAACCACGTACGCACCATGAACAAGAGAAAAATTTCATCATCTTCTTTTCTTAGTGATCAAAACAAGAATGATTTTTGGGGAAAAAGGGAGAGTAAAACTAGAAGATTAATATGTGAAAACAATAATATTAATGATTTTTGGCAAATGGTTCCAATTGGATTCCAATTTTGCCCTACAGAACAAGAGCTGATCGTGGCTTATTTGAGGAAGAAAGTGATGAATGAGCCGTTACAACCAAATCCAATTATTGAAGTTGATATCTATAAGTTCAATCCTCAACAACTATCCAGTAAGTTTTTTTATATCTTTTTTTTCTAATGATTCAATATATTTTATTAATATTTTTTAAAAAGATTGTTTTATGCTTTGGTTTTAAAGAAAAATATAATTGTTGGTCCTCATACTTTTAGCATATTTTTATGTTAGTACTTATATATTTTCTATTGCTCGTGGTCCCTCATGTTTCATTTATTTGCAATGTTAGTTTCTATGTGTCTAAATATGATCATAATGACTTAACAATGACTAACTTATATACAATCTTTGTTATTTTTTTGTGATGATTTGTTAAAATTATAATGACTTGCATAAAAATTGAGCAAAGACATGTATCAAAATCCTTAAAAGTATAATGGATGAAGTTTTGGAATAAAGAAGACATGACAATTACAGTAAACAAGAACTAAATCTAATCATAATTAGAAATCTATAGTAGGCCTATTTATGGATTAGATCAATAACATTAAGGACGAAAGTGATCAATAAATTGAAATCTGAGCCACTATTCTTCCTTCACACATTATTAATATACATGGATTTCACATCATTATTCTATTTGTCATGTTAGCATACTTTAATGATGTTATATGAAATGAAGGATTACTTAGATAAGTTTAGAAAACATTAAAATCTAAAATAATAGAAAATAAAGTTGAGGGACTAAATGAATAACTTCCTCAAATGTAAGAGATTAAAAGTTATGTTATTGTTGATTCATAGTTAATGATAATGGATTATTTCTTGCTATGAAGCACAGCAATCACATGAATAAAATAATAGTGTATTATATATTAATTAATTATAAATGCAGGACAATATAGGAACTATGAATCACAAAATGAGTGGTACTTTTTATCACCAAGAGATAGAAAATATAAAAATGGAAAGAGGCCAAAACAATCAACATTAGATGGGTATTGGAAGGCAACAGGAAAATGTCAATCAATTCATTTAAAAGATAAAACAAATTTAATTGAAAAATGAAGAATTTTAGTTTATTATGAAGGCACTCATCAGCAGAGTAAGAAGACCAATTGGATCATGTGTGAATATTTCTTGGATGAGATAACACATGCAAGAACAAGTTCCTCAAATAAGAAGGTTAGTAATATACTAAGTTCTATATATAAATAATTGCAAATTTACAATTAACTACTTCATTGAAATTAAGAAGAATTAGTTAAATCATTCATACTGTTTGCAAAAAAACAAAGAGTTTTCAATTTTATCCTTATGAGATAGACCATCTTTTGAAAAACTTATTTCTAATATACAACCTCCAATTTTGTTTATCTGTTACTTATAACATATTTTATTAGAGAACTAAAAAAAAATTTAACCCTTTCATTTGGAATGGGAGGTAATACTAAGGGCAAAGTAGAAGAAAATGACATTTTCTTTCCCTAACATTAAGTTTTGCTCTTCTTCAAAAAGGAAATTAGGGGAAAACAAGGGTGAAAAATGCCATCTTCTTTTTTTTTTTGGTTTTCTCCTTTAATTTTCTCTCATTTCCTATTTTTTTACTCATTCCAAAAAAAATCCTAAAACTCATTAAATCTCTCTAAAAATTTAACAAAATTTTAACTTTACCCCAATTAAAATATACATACTTTAAAATTTTTTTTTCCTCATCAACATTTAATAGAGGTAAAAAGAAAAATTACTGATAAAAAATCAATGACATGTCTTAGAATTAATCCAAGGAAAATGTCTCTCTTTCTTGTGAATGAGACTGAAGGAGTATGCAGTATTTTAACCCACTCAGAAAATTATAAAAAAAATTAAAATTGAAAATTGTGCAATGTAATTTTTTTTTTTTGAAAAAAGGACTAACAATTTTTTTAGAAGATGACTTGTATATAAAACCAAAAGGAGCATATAATTTTCATGTCACACCTTAAGTTTCCAAAGTGTAATCGGCTAGAATACAAGAAAACTCATATTCCATAAGCCTAAACTCACATATTATCTGATATATTAATTACCCAAACTCATTATATAATTGACGTTTGTATTAAACAACTACTAATATTTTCAAAATATTTAACTTGTAAAAATTTCGGCAGAGTCTCTCCTATAAGTTGGACTACCTGAAATCTTTACAACTTGCCAAAAGAATACCCATACAGCATACGAAATTCTACTCCAATACAGTATATATGTACAATCCCAAAATAATTCAATCAAGGATCCTACCTATAAGATTCGTGGAGTGAATCTAGAACAAAACCAAGATATTTAAATATTTACATTAATCCACAATTTGGACGGAGCAACAAAATACTTCTTATTTCAAGGAGTCCTACAAGATCAAATGAAGAGCAAGTTCACTTCTACTATCTAAATATCCAAAAAATTCTTCCAGTAAATAACGTTCCCAAATAATAATAATATTAAACAAAAATGATAATTATGAATGTATAATAGGAAACAAAAGACTATTCTAATTACAGAAGGTATTAGAAAATAATAATATAATTTAATTTTGATAATTGAATGAATAAAATAGAAAGGGAAAGTAAACAATCATGAGCAACCATTTAGAAATATGACTTTCTATATAAAATAAATCATAAAATACAATTCTTAAGAGCAAGAATATGACTTTGAAAAACTTATTTTCTGTTAGGACCTCAACAGAACGAATAACAGGCGTGGACACATAGTCCACGAGGGTAAGTAACATCCGCCGTGGCTAAAAGCCACGAAAAAAAAACAAGCGTGGATTATGTCCACGAAATTACACCCTCCATTCCACGTGTATTGGCCGACACTCGGGTCTAGCACCTCCAATGTACCCTACTAGCTAGGTATGCCGTGGCGCACTAAGGGCTAATGATACTGTCGTTAGTAAACAATATTCTGTATTCAGTCTCGTAAAACATTTCTGGCATGCATGGAATCTATAAACTCTTGTAATTCAAATTGTTCTTTAATTTGGAAGACATAAACAATCTTTTCACGGTAATTTATCTTATCCATGCATGTATATATATATATATTTATATTTATATTTTAAAAATGAAATACTATGAAAATATCTACATGATTAAAGTTGAGTCATAATCAAACTAATTACATATGAATGAACTAAATCTTAAGATACGAATAAAATAAAATAAAAATCAATTCAAAACAATTAAGGTAATTAAATAAGGTAAAAGAAAGATCATTGATTCTATATATTATGGAACATTATTTACTTACCTGGTATGCTGCCAAGTTCTAAAAATTCTCTTTTCTCAACTTCAATTTAGCTTCTCCTCTTCTGGAACCCCTATTAGATATAATAAAACTTTAATATCTCTTTCTACAATTTGAATCAATTTTTCATATGTCCACTTTTATGCCTTCTAATTTCTCCATTTTTATTCTTAGCCAAACTAATGGCATTGTTATTATTATATAATCCTAATTATGCTTCTAGATCATCCTTTGCCATTGAATTAACATAATTATTATAATGCACACCCATATCATAATTTTCTTGTTTAGTAACAAAATTCAAGGCTTCAATTTTAATATTAACTAAAGAAACAACTTTCCCCTTAATTGTACAGCTCTAACTCAAAAGGGCAAGAAAAGAGTTTAAAACTTAACATCTAAAGCAAGAGAAATATCAATATTCAGTATATATACCAGCAGCACAAAGATGAGAATGAAAATTCAATTAGCTAATTTAGCATTGTGAAGAAGAAGACATCTACAACATAGAGAATAAGAGAAAGAAATCATCAGCAAACCTTTAATAATGGCAAATCCACTACTCAACGTTCATGCACGGAAAGAAAGGAGGAGGAGATCACGGTTCCCTTAAGTTTTCAGCAACAATGGGTGGTTTTTTTTTTCCGTTTTCATTTTTTTCCGGTGCTATAACAGACCAAAAAGTGAAGAAGAAAAAGAAAGGAAGGGCCAAAGAAACAAAGGACTCGATGGAGATGAGCAACGGAGGAAGAAGAACGGAGAGCAAAGGTCGGTGGAAGCTTAGAGAATTCTCTTTCTCTCTCGTGCTCGTCTGCTTTACTCTGGTTTCTTTTTTTTTCACTCATTTTTGTTTCTTTTCACCGACCAGGAAGAAGAAGATTTAAATAAAAGACAATGGGGAAAAATTACAGGAAAAGACCCAAACTTATTTGATAAAATTACAAAATACTACCCACCAGATTTTTTTTTAGATTATTACATTTCATTTGTAATTTTTGTAGTGTTTTTAATTATTAGGATTACACTAAATAGAAAATTTCCTTTCTCTAAATGATAATGATTTTGTTTATGTACTTTTTTCTACTTCTGTAGTTGGATGATTGGGTTCTCTGTAAGATTTACAAGAACAATAAGATCTACAAGAATAGTTGTTGTACTAAGGAGGAAACATGGTTAGAACCATTAAGAATGGAGTCAACTCAAATGACTTGTTCTTCCCAAATATTGCCTCAACCTCCTCAATCATAGCTTGAAAGCAACAATATGGATCAATTTCAGTTCAATAATCCTCATTCATCAGAAATCTCTCATGCTTTTCCTGGTCCCGCATCTTTTTATGAAATTATAAATAAAAAGTCAAGTTCAGATGATGTTTGGAAATACATAGATCTTGAGAATTTGGACACAGAAAACAATGATTCTAAGATCTCAAACATGCTTCCTTCTATGGTGGACACAACTGCATCATCAGTAACAGCTCACTCAAAAATGGAGTCTTCAAGCTTCATATTCATCTGATGATCCCTATATTGTGGAGGATGTAATTATTTTCTCATTATGTAGTGAATATGAAAACAAAAAAAGAATATTTATCATAAAATATTGTGAACTTCTCTAGCCAGTTTGAGGAATATTTATATGTATTACTCTTGTGATCCTATTTATAGTTTATAGAGAGAATATTTGTTTTGATTCTATTTATATGCCACCTCAATGATTATTACATCCATTGTTATCTTTTAGCCCCTATTAAATGTTAGGAAGGTTAATAACTGTTAGAGTGTATGATTTTTAAAATATGTATATTTAATAAGGGTTAAATTGCAAACTTGTTGAATTTTTAGACAACGTTAATGAAATTTAAAATTTTTCTTAATTTTGGTGAAAATACTAGAAATGACTTATGAATAGAAACATAAAGAGTAATTTTAAATACTTTCAATTTTAAATTTAGAAGCTAGTTAACTTATTTACATATTGAAAAAGCTACTTTCTTCTTGAGTTTTGAAGAATCTGAATGAAGAGGAAACTGTTGTCCTATGTATAATAGAGGTCATAGAAAACAATATGTTATAAAACATTATTTGTTAGAATCTATGTTTAAAGTTAAAAGGCATTAATTTATAAAATCATAGAAGTAATCAATTTCATTATACATATATTGCCCATGAGAAGAAAATAAAGGTAGTAACTCCAAAAAATTAACAAATTTATAAGGACGTCAACTAATTTTAACTTTTTTTTTCTATTTATGTGAGATAGTTAAAAACATCTTATAATATGAAACTAAATGAATACCATTCTTAAAAGACAACACAACCTAATTTCTTGATCTTTGGTCAACAAGACCCTGTCGCAACAAAATGCACATTATTTTTCAAGCAAAACAGTCAAATAGTCAATTTGAGTCGCCTAAATTTCATGCCTTTCTTAGAATTTTAGTTAAAACAATCTTGCAAGAATGCACCAAAACTTCATAATGTAAATCCCTTTCTTCTTATAGGTGGTTCTCTTTCTGATTCAACATTCCAATTCCTTTTTTTTTTTCATTTTTCTTGTTCTTGAGAAACAGTGGCCTTTCTCTTCCTAGAAAGAAAAGAATTGAATCAAACAGCTAAAGGTCATATGAGCGTTACAAACAACAAAGGTCCTTGAGGTTTGCAAAAACATTTTCTTATTTAGTCATTCAATTTGTGTTTATAAATGGCTTTCTATAGTTGACCATAGTCAAATAATGAAAGTTGTAGGTAGAGCCGATAATTCAAGTGGGCTGAACTTATTCAGATCGAATTCAATTCAGGCTAAATTTATTTGGATTGGACTTACAATATCCCACCATATAGAAAAAGTTCATATAACTAAGTTCAACCCTAATCTCAGGTATATTCGAGCTGGCTCGAATACATGAATTATTAAATATTATTTTATTTTATTTTTATATAATTTCAATTTTTATTTTAAAAATTAATATTTTTAATTTTATATTATTTTATTAATAATAAAAAAGGAATTCAAGTATCGAGCTAAATCCATTTCGATTCAAACTTGGCTTAAATTTCTTCGGGACTAGAGTAAACTACTTTGAAGTTTGAATAAGTAAATAAATTTTGAAATATGTCCTTTTGTTTTCTTAATCTGCATGAAAATTGTCAGAAACACATTATATAAATACAGCAAGAGTATTTAGTGAATGTACCACCCTTTTAATTAAATTTTTTACTTTTTAGGCGTTTCAAATGAAACAAACAAATGCATAAAGTATTTTGTTTACAAATAAGCCTAAAACATTTGGGTCAAACTTGAAACTGAATACCCTTAATCTAAGTTCCCGAATTCTTTATTATTATTAATTAAATTAAATTGAAATTAAATAAAAAATGAAAGTATTAATTTTTTAGATAAAAATTGAACTAAAATTAACTAAAAAAATAAAATAATATTTAACAATTTAAATAATCGAGCTAACCCAAATAACTCTATAAGGCAAAGGTGTCATTTCATAAAAGTTAATGGATAGTTATATATTATTGTTGACTTAAGGATATTAGAAGTTTTTGAAAAAAAATCTTTTGAATATTTTTATACCTTATGTTTGCTTCTTTTTTAATAGACATTAGTTAAATTTAATGGAATGTATACCATTGAACTCATTAAAATAAGTTTATGAGTACTTTTATACTTTTGTTCACTTAAAAATACTGTAGCTGTTTTGCGAGAAAGAGTTGTTGAGTATTTTTGCTCTTTAACATTTTTTTTCTTTACAAGATAGTTAAAAAATGTAAACTGATTTTTATGAGTTAAAATTCGAAACTCGAATATATATATATATATATATATATATTGAAAAAAGACAATGGGAGGATTTTATTTTTTTTAATCGTGTCATAATAACAGAGAAACAAAAGCTTTGCAGCAACGCAAAAGAAATATCAAGAGCAATTCGCAGGTGGTCGAGTAACACCAAAATATCACATCTTCTTCCTCTGTCAAGAAGTCTTCTTGTAAGCACTCTTCAGTTTTTTCAAGTTTTTTTTGCAGTTTATTCTAAATGCTCCCGCATTCTTTCGCCATTCTCTCTTCCTCTTTTAATAGCGAGCATTCGGCTTCTATGCTAATACAATCTATTTGATTAATGCTTTTTGATCCGCCTGCAAGATTGATATGCTTGTTAATTTGTTTTCTTTGCTGTTTCTTTATCGGTTTAGCTAACTTTTTTTTTTTTTGCTAGAGTTAATTATTGCCCCAAAATCTTTCATTGCCATTGCCATTTGTCGAAGGTTTCTTGGTTAATTTCTTGCTACGTCTAACAAATATTAGTTTTAGGGAATCTGGAATTTGCATTTCTCTGTCAATCGTATCTGTTCTCTTTTGTACACAGGTTGGAATTTTCTGGATGTTTTATATCTATGCTAATCTGGCAAGTGGCTTCAACCTTTGGAGTGATACATGAAACTATTATAGATCTAGTCTTATAAAAAGTTTGAAATGGAAATAGTATAGAATATAAAAACTGTTATAGTCTTATGGACGGTTCGAGAGGAAATTAGAAAAGGAAGTTAGACTAATGTTCTGAGATTCCTAACATGTAAGGAATCGGGAGCATATCCATAGAATAAAATAGCTTGGGACAGAGGTGATAGATAAAACAAAGTACAGGAGCATCAATTATTTTCTCGTTGTAAATCAGGGACAAGATTCTGATAGACTGAAACAAATAGTAAGCTGCTATTACAAGGAATTAAGAAATGGCTAACTTCATCTTTCTTAGTGGACTTGCTGTCCTCTATTTTTTTACCCCATTTCCTGGCCTGATATTGTCTTCTCGTTTAGTAGTTTGCCTTTTTTGTCTGGTAATTATTTTTGTCTCAATAGAAGAGAAAAGGTACTTCTTAATGCATCCTTTGAAGTTGTGGAATGCTGAAACAAGGGAAATCTAGATGCATAAGAATCAATTGATCTATAATTTACTAGTAAGTGTGATTTAGTTTTTGTAGCTTCAATTACAGCAACAATTTGTTACTTAGAATGAAGAAATAAAGCAATAATTGAGACAACAATTTAATTGTCTTTAATTAGTTCATTAAAAAAAATTAAATAACTAGGTGAATTCCGTTGCTCTGATTAGAAAAACAGAGAGAAAAATATTCATCTAACTGAAGTTAATGGGAGTATCTTGCTTTATCGAGAGACTGAATTAAAAAAATGACTTAGTTTAGAGATACCTGATGGAATTCTGAGTTGTGTGACACGGAAGGTAGCAATCAGGTACAGAAGAAATTCTGTATTTCTATCTTCTCTTTTCATTTTCCAATTAATAATGAAGCTATAGAAGCCTATGGAAAAGCTGATGCTCCTCTATATAGATCTGAGTTCAGTTTCAAACCCACAAACAATTTTCCCCAATTCCCATGAGCACTACCGTCACCAGTACCCCTAACATTCTTCCTCCTCTGTCTTCAATCACTAGTTCTTTAATGCTGATGCAATTTTATGAAAGGAGATGCATGCATACTCTCATCACGGATTCATGAATAGCTGGGCAATTTGTGATTCAGTTGAGGATTTTTCTGTACCTTTGATATCAGTTTGTGGGACACAGGTGATTTGCTAGTTGATACATCCGTGGCTTCTAGCAAAAGATTTTGCTTGATAGATTTCAAGACATTAATATGACACCGTTTTTTTTTTCTAGGTGTATTCCAACAATTGTCACAATGTTTTTCAGTTAATTTTTACTTGATTAAATTTTATCATGCCTTCATGTACGGCGCAGGGTTAACAGGATATTGGTCCTATAAACGGAAATAGAAAGAGTTGCTTGTAGAAAGAAGTACGCATCAGTATTCATGTGGGTTGATTTCAATCATTTCATTTAAATGACTCTAACTTTATTTTATCTTTTACACACACGGACGCACGCACATTTACAATTTCACTATTATTGAGCCATGGAAGTAGTCGCTTGAAATGGATAATGTATTTTATATAATATATCTCAATATTAGTGATATCATAATATTGGTGATGTTTAATATTTTTATTTTTTTATGCATGAGAGATTCAATATATTTTTGTTTTTTTATATATATTTTTTATAATAGAGGCTAATGAATATATACTCCAGAAGGAAAAGCGATTAGTTTATTTCATGCCTCTTAATTACCATATACGCTTTGCACATTTTATAAATCAGTGTTTTAACCTAGCGTTTATGTGGCAGATTATTTACGACTTTAAAAACCACGTACGATGCCGGAGAGGAACCAGTCATCTTCTTTGCTAACTGATCAAAGCATGAAGTCTAAGAAGCAAAAAGTTGAAGATAGTAGTCTGACAAATCACATTAATGGAGGATTATGTGAAAACAATGTTAATGATTTTTGGCAAATGGTTCCAAGTGGATTCACGTTTTGCCCTACGGAACACGTGCTGATCATGGCCCATTTGAGGAAGAAAGTGATGAATGAGCCATTGGAACCAACCCAATTATTGAAGTTGAAGTCTTTTAGTTCAATCCTGAACAATTATCCAGTAAGTTTCTTTAATTTTTTATGATTCAATATATTTCATTAATATTTTAATAAAGGGTTTTATGTTTTTTATTATTGGAGGAATGACAATAAAGTCTTCAAAATTTGGAATTTATGAGAAAAATGTTGTAAATATTGATTCAAAAAGTTGCAAATAGGAATTTCAAATTGAAAACTGAGAGTTATATTTAAAATTTAAATGTCTTATTTACAATTATAACTCCTGAATTGATGATTATTTAAATCAATATTTACAATTAATTTTCCAAAAAAATTAGAGACCTAACTGTTTAATGTCATTCTTGCTTTATTCTCATGTATGTGTTTGTAAATGAAAAGAGGAAACTATATATGTTAATGTTTTAGTGTGTATAATTGATAAGCTAACTTGAAATACGGTTGTAGTTGAATACTTTTCCAGTAAATTTTGGTATAATGAAATTTTTTGTCCCATCTGATTGCCTCAATTATTTATTGGCTCTTGAAATTTAATTTTAATAATCAAGCCCCTAAAATTTGATTACCATGTACAATTTGTCCTTTTATGGTTTGAAGGAGATGTAAAATGGGGTTACAAAAAAAAAAAGGTGGGAATTGAAGATGGTTATAAACGATTAAGGTAATTGTGTATGATTATTAAATTTTAGGGACCTGATTGTTAGATATTAAACTTTATGAACTAAATCGAAAAGTGAAGCAAACTTTAGGATCAAAAGTTTCACTATCATAGTAATTTTTTATTAATTATTGATTGGTCCTTGAAGTTTATTCTTAATCTGTCAAGTCCCTCAAATTGGATAACCATATAAAATGACTCCTCTTATGGTTTGAAGGGGTGTAAAATGGGTTACAAAAAGAGGTGTGATTAAAGATGCTTGTAAGCAAGGTAGTCATGTATGATTATAAACTTTTAGGAACTTGATTGATAAAAATTAAACTCTAAGAACTAAATTGAAAATTGAGACAAGCTTTGAAATAACAAAATTCATTATCCCAATAAATTTTCATATCAAACAAATCATATTTCATAGTTAACCACATAATGGATTAGTCTCGTACATTTTTGTCAAGCATGACAATCACATGAGTAAACTAATTTGGTTATACATGTATATTAATTATAAACACAGGACAATGTAGGAGTTGGGGGTCTAGAGAAAATGTGTGGTACTTCTTCTCACCAATATGTCAAAATGGATCAATACAAGATGGCCATTGGAAGTGACAGGAAAATGTCGGTCCATCCATTCTGATGATGGAAGAACATTAATTGGAAAACGTAGAACTTTGATTTATTATAAAGGGAATCATCAAAGGAGCAAGAAGACCAATTGGATCATGCATGAGTATTATTTGGATCTGACAACACATGCAAGAGTGAGTTCCTTAGATACGAAGGTTAGTAATACTTCATCCAGTCTTATATATTGTTATTAAAGCTATTCAATGAAACTCGAATCTTGGAATAGTTATATGATCTAGTTTGGTCAATATGGTTTTAATTTCTTGCTCTTGTTGAGAAACAGTAGTTTTTCTCTTTTTAGGATATAATTAATTCTAACTCAAAAGTTATGGTCAGGTTTAGTTTGTTTGGTTTCATTGTCAAGCTTCTTGTTTTCAAGGTTGGGTTGACGAACCAACTCTGACCGAGCCAAACCCTAGTTATAAGTTGTAACTATTTTGCTCAAAGAAAGAAATGGTTGATAAATCATTGATATTGTTAGAAAATATATCATCTTTTAGAATACTCATTTCTCACACATGCAACATTTTATTCTACTAAAATAATGTGAAAAGGTAAAATTGAAAGAAGGTAATTAATCATCAATCTTTTTATATAAAGTGATTTATAAAATGGATTATCAAAGGAATATATAGTTTTGATTTGTACTCTTTGTAGTGTTTCTAATTATTAGGATTATCCTAAATGGAAAATTTTCTTTTCTATAAAAAAGGATACTGATATTGTTGTATACTATTTTTTTTTAATGTTTTTACACTTTTGCAGTTGGGTGATTGGGTTCTATGTAAGATTTACAACAACAACAAGAACTTCATAAAAAGCTATACTAAGGAGGACGCACAGTGGTTAGAACCATATTTAAGAAAAGAATCAACTCAAATGACTCATTCTTCTCAATATCATCCTCAACCTCAATCACAGCTTGAAAGCCACAGTATGGATATGATTCAGTTGGATAATTCTCATTCATTAGAAATCTCTCATGCTTCTCCTAGACCTCCATCTTTTTATGAAATTATAAACAAAATGACTCATTCTTCTCAAACTGATTCTCAAGATCAATCACAGCTTCAAAGAAACAATATGGATCCGATTCAATTCAACAATCCTCATTCATCAGAAATCTCTCAATCTTCTGCTAGTCCTTCATCTTTCAATGAAATCAACAATGGAACGTCAAGTTCAGATGATGTTTGAATGTACATAGATCTTTCACAATTTGGACAAAGAAAACGGTGATTATATGATCATCCCAAGCATGCTTCCAGAATTAATGGAGCCTGAGATTGATACTGGAGGAACCAGGCCATCTCATATCTCTATAACGCGGAGGACGTGATTAATTTTCAATTTGTAGCATGAATACTGAAAAAAAATCTGATATGTTTCATTGTTGAGAATATTAGTCATAAAATATCTTAAACTTCTTTAGCATGTTTGTTCCTGGTTGAAAAGTAAGATAGAATAGAATGGATTAATTAAAAATAAAATGGGCTAAAATCGTAATGAATCAATGGTTATATATAGATTTTTGTGAAAGGCAAGCAATGAAGTGGTTGAGATATTATGATGATGACTAACATGTATGACGTTATAAATCTTAATTCCTAGTGTTTAAGGAGTATTGATTACTATGGAAAGGCTATTTTCAAGTTTGTACTAAAGAAAGATATTTGCATATCATGAAAGATATAGTGCAGTTGAGGATATATGTTAACTTGCGTTAGAGTTTTGCACCTGACTGGAGAATATTGTTAGCAAAATATCATGTAATTTTACTATGAATTATGTAATAAGTTATATTGGTCCAATTTATAATTTTTGTCTAATTTTTAACTTGTTCGGCTCAATCCAAGTTTGACTCAGCACAACTATTTCCCCCCAAAAAAAAATACGCAATAATAAAGATGATAATAATATATTAATCTATTAAACTTAAAATATGAAAAATATATTAAAAAACTAAGAACAAACTTGTGTTTGGTTTAATGATAATTTAGATTTAAATTAAATATTTCATTTGGATACATAAAAGTCTATAAATTTGTTCCATGTTCAAATTCATATTATATAATATTTTAACGTCAAATTTTTTTTATATCCTAATTATTTAAAATTTTAGTTATTTCAACTCTCATATTTCTTTTTCACGGTTTTACTATTATTACTTCTATAACTATCATTTCTTTTCTGATTTTTTATTTTCGTTTCTCATCAATGAAATAAAAAAGATAAACTCTGATGCCTTTAAAATTTTGGAAAAATTAATTTGTGAGTCTTTACAGTCTTTTTAATTTCTAATTAGATCCATGTAATTTACTTTGTTTTATTCAAGCCTATATAATTTGATTGATTAAATATGTTAATCCCTAAGGATTAAAATCCTTCAATTATTTCTTTAAAAAATAAATTATACACTTTTATATTTTTATTAAAAGATTATATAATTTTAGATTTGATTACATAATTTTTATAACTCAAAATTTATATAATTAGGTTATGTTTTCTAAATAATTTTTATATATGTGTGTGTGTGTATTCATCATAAAAAATTAATAAAAATATAAAAATTATATTAAATCAATTTTTTTGGCTAAAAACCGTTAAATAAAATTTTCTATAAATTTTAAAATTGTTTGTGCTGTGAAAATTTTAATCATTTATTAATACTCCTAACTGTTTGGACTAATATATTTAATTTATTAAATTATAAGGTTTAAGTAAATCAAAATAAATTACAAGAGTCTAATTCAAAATCAATAAAAACTAAAAGAACTTGCAGGTTGCCTTTCCCTAAAAAAATTTTATACTATTCAGACAAAATATTTTAATTAAATACGTAGATTTTAAATGTATACTTTTAAAAGAAAAATTCTAATTTTAAATTGAAATTTAAATCTATCTGTCTAAATACTGCCTAGAGCCAATTTTTAATATATATATATATATATATATATATTTTAAATTTTCAACTTACTTGACCTCACCGCCCGCACTTAATTAAGTCCAACTTAGACTTAGCACAAAGTATTGTGTAAAAAACATTTACAATTATTAAAAAAAATTGCATCACCACGACAACCACAATGACAATGAACTTCTTGAACTTAAAAAATAAAAAAAACAGGAAGAAGGAAACATTGGTCTAGGAAGAAAACTTAAAATAAGGAAAAGATATAAACTAAATTTATATGACTTTTGAAAAGAAAAGGTATATACTTAATAATCCTATAACAAATTTTTGATATTAATATTATTAATATTTTAAAATTTACTTATTATTTGATTGAAAAAAAATCAATATATAAGACCAAGGATTAAAATGTAAAAATTAAAATATTACAAATTAATGGATTGCTAAATTGAATTAAAATAATATGACTTGGTATATTTTTATTAGAGAGAGTATAAGTAACATGATCTATTAGGTGTACCTAAGAAATTTCTTCAACACTTAGTACTTAAGTCTTTCCCTTTCATAAAAATATAGAAAAATCAAAAAGTCAATATTTGAAGCATATTCCATTCTTAATCTTAAGATGTATCCGACGTTTTAAAATTATGTTAATTCAATTTATATATAATTAGGAGTAATAATAAATCTATTAGAGTCAATATACCTTAATTTCAAGATTGGTCTTTTTGATTTTTTTTTAAATAGGAATCTTCAAAAAATCATGCTCAGATTGATAAAATAATTTTTTATTTAAATTTAAATTTTGCAGCACAATTTCAAAGATGAAATAATTAACTCTTTTAATATATTTTTTGTTTAGTTAATTCAAGATAATTTTTTTAGTAGACTTATTTAAACTTATGTTTTTTTATTTTTTTTATTTTTTTCAAATTTTTTTTCTTTTGAATTTCTTGATGAAGATTGTCTTTGACTTTGCAGACATCTTTTGGCCAATTTTGATTTTGTGGACTTTTTGTTTATTTTTCCAAGGAAATTCCCAGCAAGAAAAAGGACCATGACAAACTGAATTTTTTTTTATAAAGCCTTCTATAGTTATATTTGCATTCTTTAAAAGATAAATAAAAATAATTAAATATGATTTATTTGAATTAAAATTCAAAACTCAAATAATTTTAGAAATAAAAGATAATCAAGGAGGATCTTTTGTTTTTATTCTTATTTTCCTTTCAAGACTTAATCTATAATTAAGAGAGAAACAAACACAACAAATATTATCAAAAGCAATTGACCAGGCAATCGATCAACTGATCAAGTAAATATTTCTTTTTTCTCTTCTTTGTTTTTAAATGTTTTTTTTTTTGCATTCAAATAGTTTGTCCATCTTTTGTGTTACATATTATATAGAGGGAATAATCGAATTATTATTTTTGAGTCAATAACCTTTCTTTGTTTGAAAAAATGTTTTGAACAAATTAAAAAAGCAAATATTGTTTGATAAATAAAATAGCGAAAATTGAAATAACACATATGACACTAGCTCAAGTGAGAAGAATGATACATGGCTTGGCGTGAGTAGATGTCAAAAATTCAAACCCTATAATACCACCAATAAAAGTTGGTCGAGTGAATAAAAATTTAACCTGTAACTCATGAAATTATAGGATCAAATTTTATTATTAATATAATAATCTTATTGATGTGTATGTATGAGGTTCTTTGGTACTTATGATTATTATATTTTTGTTTGGTATGCACTGAAAATGATAACACCAAATTATTTTTTATATTTATTTTAATTATTTTAAAAGTGAAAAGACTGCAATGCCCCTCTCAAAAATTTTCTACAGAAGAGAGCACGTCTGGAACGAATTTCCTGAAATCTTCATCCCTTCCAAAATTTCTTCTCCCCCACCATAATTAATTCCAAAATAAAAAAGCAATCCAATTTAAAAGTATAAAACAAATTCTAAAAATCAAAATGAAGGAGAAGATGGAGGAAAAACTGAAGGGTTTCTGAGAGAGGAATGGCACCCTTTTAATACCCGTTTGTTCAGGATTTTTTTCATTAAAAAAACATTTATTGTTTTTGGATAAAAAATCTATTTTATAAAATTATATGTTGTTTGTTTAATTTTTTAATAGTTTCTGAAAATAATTTGATATGGCAGATGAGAGAGAATGTGCCATAAAATAATTAAATAATAAATTATTTTTTCGTAAATAGAGATCACAAATATATCATAAAGTCTAAAAATATCTAAATCATAATATTTTTTATTATTATATCAAACATAATATAATATTTGTTTTTTTATAAAATCTCTAAACTATTTCAAGAATGATTTATTTTTTAATTATGAACAAACTGCACCTAAAACTTTTAGTTCATTTATTTATTGATAAAAGTTATTGTTTATTTATTTAATATACCTCTCTTATGTGCTTTGAATTACATTATAAAACAAAACACATCATTTTAATCCTAATCTTTAATTTGCGTTGCAGATTGTTTGCAAATTTCAACCAAGTACGTACGATGAACAAGAGGAAAATTTCATCATCTTCTTTGCTTAGTGATCAAAACATGAACGATTTTTTTGAAAATAAGAGAGAGTGAGAGTGGAAGATTAATATGTGAAAACAATAATATTAATAATTTTTGGCAAATGGTTCCAAGTGGATTCCAGTTTTGTCCCACAGAACAAGAGCTGATTATGGCCTATTTGAGGAAGAAAGTGACAAATGAGCCATTAGAACCAAACCCAATCATTGATGTTAAAATCTATAAGTTCAATCCTCAGCAGCTATCCAGTAAGTTTCTTTATATCTTTTTTTTTTATGATTCAATATATTTTATTAATTTTTTTTAAAAGTGCTTTATGTTTTGTTTTAAGCAAAAATATAATTGTTAGTCCCCATATTTTCAGCGTATTTTCATTCTATTCCTTATATTTTTTTTTCCATTACTCTGAGTCCTTCAAGTTTCATCTATGTACAATTTTGGTTTCTATATATTTAAATATAATCATAAGGACTTAACAATGATTAACTTGTGCATAAACTTCATTATTTTTTTGTGCTGACTTCTTAAAATTATAATGAGTTATATAAAAATTGAGCAGAAAGCCAAACAGCAAAAAAAAAAAAAAGATATTATATCAAAATCTTTAAAAGTATAATGGATAAAGTTTTAGAATAAAAAATACATGGCAACTAGAGTAGACAAGAACCAAACCTAAAATTTGAAATCTATATTAGGCTCGGATTAGATCAATAACATTAAGGAAGAAAGTGATCAGTAAATTGACAATCTGAGCCACTATTCTTGCTTACCAAATTATTAATGTACATGGATGCCACATCATTATTCCATTAGTCATGGAAGCATAATTTAATGATGTTATATAAACCAAAGGACTACTTAAATAAGTTTATAAAATGTTAAAAACTAAAATAATAGAAAATAAACTTGAGGGACTAAACGAATAACTTCCTTAAGTATTAGGAATTGAAAGTTATATCATCCATGATTCATAGTTAATAATAATGGATCATTCTTGTTGTGAAATATAACAAACACATGAATAAATAAATAGTGTTTTATATATTAATTAATTATAAGCACAGGACAATATAATAACTATGAATCACAAAATGAGTGGTACTTCTCTTCTCATCAAGAGATAGAAAATATAAAAATGGAAAGAGGCCAAAACGATCAACAATAGATGGGTACTGGAAGGCAACAGGAAAATATCAATTAATTCATTTAGAAGATGGAACAACTTTAATTGAAAAATGGAGAACTTTGGTTTATTATGAAGCACTCATCAATAGAGTAAGAAGACCAATTGGATCATGCGTGAGCATTTTTTGGATGAGATAACACATGCAAGAACAAGTTCTTTGGATATGAAAGTTAGTAATATAATGGGTTCTATATATAAATAATTTGCAATTAACTACTTTATTGAAATTAAAAAGAATTAGTTGAATCATTGATAGTGTTTGGAAAAACAAAAGTTTTTCATTTTATCCATATGAGATGCATCATCTTTTGAAAAAGCTCATTTCTTATATATAACATCGGATTCTGTTTATAAGTAACTTTTAATATTTTTATTAAAGAACTAAAGAAAACCTTAACCCTCTATTTGAAATAAGAGGTAATCAAGGGATAAAATTAGAATATAATGACATTCTCTTTACCTAACATTAAGTTTTTTTTTCCTTTAGTTTTTCTCATCTTCAAGAAGGAAATGAGAGGAAAATAAGGGTAAAAAACGCCTTTTTCTTATAGTTTTCTCTTTTAGTTTTCTCTTTTAGTTTTCTCTCATTCTTTATTTTCTTCTCATTCCAAACAAATCCTAAAACTAGCTCATTAATTCTTTCTAAAAATTTAATAAAATTTAAACTTTGCCCTTATTAAAATATATTTTCTCTAGTCCTATTTATTACTCATTTATGCCAACATCATCAATACCAATACAACAAAAGTACAAAGAATAAAAATAAATAAAATTTCAAACATAACCTTCAAGTAAAAAGTAAAAAATAAACAAACCATATAATATTATTTTTATATCTCTCTCTCTTACTTTTCAAGGGTAGTTTAGGAATTTTAATTTAAAACAAAACAATTTCATCAACTAGTGACTTGTAAATTGAACCAGATTGTGCTTTTAGAAAGCACCTAATATATAGGACCGGAGGAAGCACATACTTTAAATTTTATTTTCTCATCAACATTTAATGGGGTAAAAAGGGAAACTAGTGATAGAAAATTGATGACATGTCTTATAATTAATACAAAAGAAAAATTGTCTCTCACTTTCTTATAAATGAGATCGGAGGAGTATGCAATATTTTAACCAACTCAAAAAATTTTAAAAAAACATTAAAATTGAAAGAAGGTAATTAATGGTCCATATTTTCATGCGATGTAATTTTTTTTGAAAAAAGAATTAACAATTTCTTTTAGAAGATGAATTACATAAAGAACCATCAAAAGGAGCATATAGTTCTCATTTGTAAATTTGTAGTGTTTTTAATTATTAGGTTTATACTAAATTGAAAATTTCCCTTTTTCTAAATGATATTGATATTGTTTATGTACTTATTCAACTTCTGCAGTTGGATGATTAGGTTCTGTGTAAGATTTACAAGAACAATAACAACTACAAGAATCGCTGTATTGAGAAGGACACATGGTTAGAACCATTAAGAATGGAGTCAATTCAAATGACATGTTCTTCCCAAATATTGCCTCAACCTCCTCAATCACATCTTGAAAGCAACAACATGGATCAATTTCAATTGAATAATCCTCATTCATTAGAAATCTTTCATGCTTTTCCCGGTCCTGCATGTTTTTATGAAATTATAAATAAAAAGTTAAGTTCAGATGATGTTTAGAAATACATAGATCTTGAGAATTTGGACACAGAAAACAATGATTCTATGATCTCAAACATACTTCCTTCTATGGTGGACACAACTGCATCATCAATAACAGCTCACTCAGAAATGGAGTCTTCAAGTTTCATATTCATGTGATGATCTCTATACCGTGGAGGATGTAATTAATTCTCATTATGTAGTGAATATGAAAACAAAAAAGAATATTTATCTTAAAATATTGTGAACTTCTCTGCCAAGTTTGAGGAATATTTATATGTATTATTCCTTTGGTCTTATTTATAAGATACAAAGAGAATATTTGTTATGATTCTATTTAGATGCCATTTCAATGATTATTATGTTCAGTTTTATCTTTTTGCTCCTATTAAATGTTAGGAAAGTTAATAACTGGTAGTGTGTATGATATTTAAAATAAATATATTTAATAAGGGTAGAATTATAAACTTGTTGAATTTTTAGATAAAGTTAATAAAATTTAAAGTTTTTCTTAATTTTGATGAAAATGTTAGAAATGACTTATAAATAAAAATATAAAAAGTAATTTTAAATACTTTCAATTTTAAATGTAGAAGCTAGTTAACTAATTTACATATTAAAAAAGCTACTTTTTTCTTGTGTAATGTTTGCCTTGATATTACCAGGATAACACTCACACATCATTGTGATAAGTCGGATTAAATAAAATCCTCTAAAGAAGTCATCACAACTTAAGGGTTTAAAAGTAATTAGTTAAAACATTGGGATCCTAAGAAAGCCCTTTTTAAAATATTGTTTGAGCTCAAACCATGGTTAAAAATCGATTAAGAGCAAATACGGAAGCATGGGAAATAAACTACAATAAAATCTAACTTAAACACTATTTTTCAACAAATATTGGTCCATCTGCTGCGGCGGATGGCACAAAGGGACAAGTCCCTCGATAGCCTAATGTGCCACGGCACAACAACCATGCGCTACAGTGCGCACATGGCATCTCTCCGAACTTTCGGACCGTGTCGTTTCGCCATTCGACATTCGATTTGAACAGTTCAAGTGTCCACACGAAACTCTTTGAGCCCTTTAGCTAATGACACTGGTCTTACATTCAAACAATCATCCATTTAAAAGATGAATACCCAAACCCAAAATGGTTCGTTTTCACAACATAACACATACTATAGTGTCCAACTCACAATACACAATGCCATTAGCCCCAGAGACACCTTGACCACCTCAAATAGACCACATACCACATAACAATCCATTCACATCACACAATTAAGCAATCACGCTCAAAATGATCACCAAACCCCCATTGGACAAAAACACAATGGGGTAAATAAAATTCAACACATCAATCAATTAGTCATTTTGATACTTAAAACACTTAATATATATATATATATATATATATATAAATCACATGCAAGTAACTTGGCTAGCACACACCTAATCTATAATACCATTCTTGGACCAAGATATACACATTTATCACAAATTTATACAAGTGATACCCAAATAATGTCATGTTCCTAAGTTGGCAATATTTAGTGACAATATTCATTACAACATAAAAAGAAAAAAGGGAAGAGCTATACAATGATGCTCTTCACTCTTTAAATGCCCCTTCCTTCTCCTTGCCCCTATTAGAGCCTTCACTTATAAAATATAACCACGGGGTGAGATAAACGTCTCAGTAACCAATATAGCTCATCAAATGATTATTACTACAAATAACCATGAAAAAGTATCGAAACCATAGTAATAACAAGCATACTATAATTATGAGATATGTGTATCTCTTCTCAACAAAACACATAGTTTTACACTAGCATAATCATCTAACCACCGAACCTCTAATGCTTCTTGGCATGAAACCATAGGCTCTCCTGGTTCAACTACTTGTTGACCCGAGCACACTTTCGGTGGTAGAAATATCTGACCAAAGGTAATCTAACCCGCCTACGGACTATGGTTTTTCCCTCTTCACACACTTATGATAGAGGCGTCGTTAACTCCTAACTGCACCCTAACGGGTATTAGGGAGTTTCCAGACTGCACGAATGTCCTATGGTAACAGTCCCATATAATGCTGCATCGGATGTCCCATGGTGTCAGCCCGACCATATGAATTTTTCACTCACATATCTTCACATACACATATTTCCACATATCTTGGGTGAACTCCCACCTCCTATTATCATGCTCTTTTATAATTTTCACTACTTTTCATCGCATTTTCACATCGCACTTATATACATTTCAATTAGAAACAATAACCATTTACAAAACACTTTTTCATGCAAAAATTATTTACAATGTCAAATTATGCATAAAACCCTTAAAAACCATATCTTATCATTTAAAATTACTTCTATACAGTCATAATAGTTAATAAACACAATAAACTATATGGTTACCTCAACCCTTTGTCACACAAAAAAGATTACCGTGGCTCAACGTTAGCTCCACATGTTCTATATGCACGATAAGACTCGAGCAATGCTCAATCTACACCAAAAAGTGACAATCGTCAATTATCACTTTGGATAACTCTGAATCCACTAGGTTCTAAGTAAACGTTAAATTAAAATACTCAAATTCAAATAAAATACTCTAAATTGTCAATTAAAATACTCAAATTCCTTTTCTTACAATATCAACCATTTCCACACACTCTAACCATCCTATTAAACGTTCCAACACACCAAATTCGCTAATCAATGTTCAACATTGTCTCAAAATCCTCAAATTATACTTAGGGTTTGTCCAAACCCTTACCAAAAATTCTCAATCACCACAAAACTCATAAACTTAAGTTTAGAAGCTTGATTTAACTCCTCAAGATTTTAAATAAACCAATAGGTTCAGTTTAAACACAAGGGAACTGACATCAAAGCCCCCATTACCCCAAATGTTTAGATTTTCGCATAAAAAAGGGAGAAGAGGGGATGTACAACTTACCCAATAGTGATTCAAGCTTCAAATGCCCTCAAAGTAGCCTAGGGATCGTGCCTTAGCATATCAAAAGTTTTTCTCCATCGCTCTCTCGGTATTTCTCTTTTTCTCTTTTGTTTTTGATTTGTTTTTTGCATTTGATAAATGTAGATTTTGCACGTGCGCTGCGGCGCATGGCACATAAAACTCCACAAAATTTTTAAACTCTCGTCCGTGCCATGACCCGTTTAAACCTCGACCTCGTCCCCTTCTAAGGCTGTCCAAAGATTCAAAAACCATATTAGTCTCCATAAACCTCACTAAATAACAATTTATTTAAATTGACTAAATTACCCCTTGAAAACACTAATAATTACTAATGAGAGAACTTAGGATATTACATCTTGCATTTTGAAGAATCTGAATGGAGGAGAGGAAACTGTTGTGGTGTGTACAATGGAGGTCACAGAAAACATGTTATAAAACATCATTTGTTAGAATCTATGTTTAAAGTTAAAAGGCATTAATTTATAAAATCATAAAAGTAATCAATTTCATTATACATAAATTGTCCATGAGAAGAAAATAAAGGTACTGACTCTGAAAAATTAACAAATTTATAAGGACCGCAACTAATTTTAACTTTTTTTTCTGTCTACGTGAGATAGTTAAAAATATCTTATGATATAAAACTAAATAAATATCATTCTTAAAAGACAACACGGCCTAATTTCTTGATCTCTGGGCAACAAGACCCCTGTCATTACGAAATACACATTGTGTTTCAAGCACAATAGTCAAATATTCAGTTTGACTCTCATAAATTTAGTGCCTTTCTTAGAATTTCCATTAAAACAATCTTGCAAGTATGTACCGAAAATGCATAATGTACATCCCTTTCTTCTTATAGGTCGTTCTCTTTCTGATTCAACATTCCAATTCCTTTTTTTTTCTTGTTCTTGAGAAATAGTGGCCTTTCTCTTCCTAGGATGAAAAGAATTGAATCAAACAGCTGAAGGTCATATGAGCATTACAAACAACAAAGGTCCTTGAGGTTGGCACAAACATTTTCTTATTTAGTCATTCAATTTGTGTTTATAAATGACTTTCTATAGTTGACCATAGTCTAGTAACGAAAGTTGTAGGCAGAACCATTAATTTGATTGGGCCAAGTTTACTCGGATCGGAATCAATTCAAACTGGACTTACTTATATTGGGCTTAAAATATCCTACCATATAGAAGAAGCTTATATAGCCAAGTCTAGTCTTAATCTTTTGAGTTTTTTTGGGCTGGCCTGAATACATGTATTGTTGAATATTATTTTATTTTATTTTTTATTTTTATATAATTTCAATTTTTATTTTAAAAAAATTAATATTTTTAATTTTTATATTATTTTATTAATAATAAAAAAGAAATTCGAGTATCGGGCTAAGTCTATTCAGATTCAAGCTTCGCCTAGATTTCTTCGAATTTATTTCAGCAACCTGAATAAACCCAAAGTAAAATACTTTGAAGTTTTTTTTTTTACCAACATAAATCCTTTGAAGTTTGAATAAGTGAATAAATTTTGGAATCAGTCCTTTTGTTTTCTTAATCTGCATGAAAATTGTCAGAAACACATTATCTAAATAGAGCAAGAGTATTTACTAAATGTACCACCCTTTTAATTACAGTTTTTACCTTTTAGCGCGTTTCAAACGAAACAAACAAATGTGTAAAGTATTATGTTTACAAATAAGTCTGAAAAAATTTGGGTCAAACTCAAAACTAAATACCTTTAATCTGAATTTTCGAATTCTTTATTATTATTATTATTATTATTATTATTATTATTAATTTAATTAAATTAAAATTAAATAAAAAATGAAAATATTAGTTTTTTAAGATAAAAATTAAATTAAAATTAACTAAAAAGTAAAATAATATTTAACAATTTAGATAATTGAGTTAGCTCAAATAAGTCTAAGAGGCAAAGGTATCCTTTCATAAAAATTAATAGGCAGCCATATCTCATTGTTGACTTAAGAATATTAAAATTTTTTGAAAATTTTTTTTTTGAATACTTTTATACTTTTGTTCACTTAAAAATACTGCAGTTGTTTTTGAAAAAAAAGTTGCAGTGTATTTTTTCTCTTTAACATTTTTTTTATTTCTTTACAAGATAAGTTAAAAAATGTAAACTGATTGATATGAACTAAAATTCAAAACTGATTGATATTTTTTCTCTTTTTTTTCTTTAAAAAAGACAATAGGAGGATTTTGTTTTTTTTAATCGTGTCATGACTTGACATGTCTATAAATAATAACAGACAAACAATAGCTTTGCAGCAACGTGAAAGAAATATCAAGAGCAATTCGCAAGCGATCGAGTAACACCAAAATATCACATCTTCTTCCTCTGTCAAGAAGTCTTCTTGTAAGCACTCTTCAGTTTTTTCAATTTTTTTTTCAGTTTATTCTAAATGCTCCCGCATTCTTTTGTCATTCTCTCTTCCTCCTTTAATAGCGAGCATTCGGCTTCTATGCTGATACAATCTATTTGATTAATGCTTTTTGATCCGCCTGCAAGATTGGTGTGCATGTTAATTTGTTTCTTTTGCTGTTTCTTTATCGGTTTAGGTAATTTGTTTTTTATTAGCGTTAATTATTGCCCCAAAATCTTTCATTGCCTTTGCCATTTGTCGAAGGTTTCTTGGTTAATTTCTTGCTACGTTTAACAAATATTAGTTTTGGGGAATCTGGAATTTGCATTTCTCTGTCAATCGTATCTGTTCTCTCTTGTACATAGGTTGGAATTTTCTGGATGTTTTATGGCTATGCTAGTCTGGAAAGTGGCTTCAACCTTTAGAGTGATATATGAAACTATTGTAGTTATAGAAAGTTAGAAAAGGGAATACTATAGAATATGGAAACTGTTATAGTAGAGGAAATTAGAAAAAGGAATTGCCCTAAAGCTTTCATTGCCTTTGCCATTTGTCGAAGGTTTCTTGCTATGCTTAACAAATATTAGTTTTAGGGAATCTGGAATTTGCTTTTCTCTGTCAATCGTGTTTGTTCTGTCTTGCACGTACATAGGTTGGAATTTTCTGGATGTTTTATAAATATGCTAATCTGGCTGGTGGCTTCAACCTTTGGAGTGATACATGAAACAATTATTGATTTATAGTCTTATAAAAAGTTAGAAATGGAAACAGTATAGAATATGAAAACTGTCATAGTCTTACAGATAGTTCGAGAGGAAATTAGAAGAAAAGGTAGTGCTTCATGCATCCTTTGAAGTTGTGGAATGCTGAAAAAAGGGAAATCTAGATGTATAAGAATCAATTGATCTGTAATTTACTCGTAAGTGTGATTTAGTTTTTGTAGTTTCAATTAGAGAAACAATTTGTTACTTAGAATGAAGAAATAAAGCAATAATTGAGACAACAATTTAATTGTCTTTAATTAGTTCATTAAAAAAATTAAATAACCAGGGGAATTCCGTTGCTCTGATTAGGAAAACAGAGAGAAAAATGTTCATCCAACTGAAGTTAATGGGAGCATCTTGCTTTATCGATAGACTGAATTAAAAATATGACTTAGTTTAGAGATACCTGATCGAATTCTGAGTTGTGTGACATGGATGGTAGCAATCAGGTGCAGAAGAAATTCTGTATTTCTATCTTCTCCTTGCATTTTCTAATTAATAACAAAGCTATAGAAGCCTATTGAAAAGCTGACGCTCCTCTAAATAGATCTGAGTTCAGTTTCAAACGCACAAACAATTTTCCCCACTTCCCATGAGCACTGCCGTCACCAGTATCCCTAACATTCTTCCTCCTCTGTCTTCAATCACTAGTTCTTTAATGCTGATGCAATTATATGAAAGGAGATGCATGCATACTCTCATCACGGATTCATGAATAGCTGGGCAATTTGTGAATTCAGTTGAGGATTTTTCTGTACCTTTGATATCCTTTGCCTCTTTAACAAATGTCATATTGTTAACCGTGTGCGTATATTATCATGGCCCCAAGTTACAAATCCACTTAACTTTTTATATCGTATAAATGGATGGTATGAATATATATGAGTTAAATAAACTCCCCCACCATGTTCATTTTCTAGATTTTTACTGGTATTGATATGATTTTGGTCAGAATTAAGTGGATGAGCGTTACCAAACCATTTCTTATCCATGGCAGGATTTTGGTGAAAAAGTAAAGGTGAATGCTGTTTTCATATGAGGTTCCACTGGTGTGTCTAATTCAGTGCTTATCAGTTAGTGGGACACAGATGATTTGGTAGTTGATACATCTGTGGCTTCCAGCAAAAGATTTTGCTTGATAGATTTCAAGACATTAATATGACACCGTTTTTTTTCCCTTTTTCCTAGGTGTATTCCAACAATTGTCACAATATTTTTCAGTTAATTTTTACTTGATTAAATTTTATCATGCCTTCATGTACAGCACAGGGTTAACATGATATTGGGCCTATAAATGGCAATAGAAAGAGTTGCTTGTAGAAAGAATTATGCATCAGTATTCATATGGTTTGATTTCAATCATTTCATCTAAATGACTCTAACCTCATTTTATCTTTTACACACACACACACACATTTATAATTTCACTGTTATTGACCTATGGAAGTAGTCGCTTGAAATGAATAATGTATTTTATATACTATATGTCAATATCAGTGATATCATAATATTGGTGATGTTTAATATTCTTATTTATTTTTTAATTCATGAGAAATTTAATATTTTTTTTTTATATTTTTTTTGTAATAGAGGGTAATGAATATAAACTCCAGAAGGAAAAGCAATTAGTTTATTTAATGCCTCTTATCATATACGCTTTGAACATTTTATAGATCAATGTTTTAACCTAGTGTTTATGTGGCAGATTATTTACGAATTTAAAAACCACGGACGATGCTGAAGAGGAACCAGTCATTTTCTTTGCTAACTGATCAAAGCATGAAGTCTAAGAAGCAAAAAGTTGAAGATAGTAGTCTGACAAATCACATTAATGGAGGATTATGTGAAAACGATGTTAATGATTTTTGGCAAATGGTTCCAAGTGGATTCACATTTTGCCCTACAGATCAAGAGCTGATCATGGCCTATTTGAGGAAGAAAGTGATGAATGAGCCATTGGAACCAAACCCAATTATTGAAGTTGAAGTCATTAAGTTCAATCCTGAACAATTATCATGTAAGTTTATTTAATCTTTTATGATTCAATATATTTCATTAATATTTTAATAATGGGTTTTATGTTTTTTATTATTGGAAGAATGACAATAAAGTCCTCAAAACTGGGAACTTCTAAGAAATAAGTTGTAAATATTGATTTAAACAGTTGCAAATAGGAATTTTAAATTAAAAACTGAGAGTTGTATTTAAAATTTAAAGGTCTTATTTACAGTTAGAACTCCTAAATTTATGATTATTTAAATCAATATTTGCAACTAATTTTTCAAAAATATTGGAGAACTAATTGTCATAAATTTATTGTTTTGAGACTTTAATGTCATTTTTCCTTTTTTCTTATGTATGTGTTTGTAAATAGGAAGAGGAAACTGCATATCTTAATGTTGTAGTATGTATAATTGATAAGCTTACTTGAAATACGGTTGTAGTGAATACTTTTCTTGTAAGTTTTGGGATAATGAAATTTTTGGTCCCATGTATTGCCTCAATTATTAATTGGCTCTTGAAATTTAATTTTATTAATCAAGTCCCTAAAATTTGATTAGCATGAAAAGTTAGTCCTTTTATGGTTTGAAGGAGATGTAAAATGGGGTTACAAAAAAAGAAAAAAAAAAGGGTGGGAAGGGAAGATGCATATAAGCGATTAAGGTAATTGTGTATGTAAAATTTTAGGGACTTTATAGTTAGATATTAAACTTTATGCACTAAATAGAAAAGTGAGGTATTTTTTAGGATCAAAAGTTTCATTATCACAGTAATTTTTTATTAATTATTGATTGGCTGTCAAGCCCCTCAAATTGGATAACCATATAAAATTAGTCCTCTTATGGTTTGAAGGGGATGTAAAATGGGTTACAAAAATTGGTGTCATTAAAGATGCTTGCAAGCAAGGTAGTCATGTATGATTATAAAATTTTAGAAACTTAATTGATAAAAATTAAACTTTAAAAACTAAATTGAAAATCGAGACAAGCTTTGGAATAAAAAATTTCATTATCCCAATAAATTTTCATATCAAACAAATCATAGTTCATAGTTGACATAATGGATTAGTCTCGTATATTTATGTGAAGCATAACAATCACACGAATAAACTAATTTGGTTATACAGTTATAAACACAGGACAATATAGGAGTTTTGGGTCTAGAGAAAATGAGTGGTACTTTTTCTCACCAATATGTCAAAATGGATCAATACAAGATGGCTATTGGAAGGCAATAGGAAAATGTCGGTCCATTCATTCTGATGATGGAAGAACATTAATTGGAAAATGTAGAACTTTGATTTTTTATAAAGGGAATCATCAAAAGAGCAAGAAGACCGATTGAATCATGCATGAGTATTATTTGGATCTGACAACACATGCAAGAGCGAGTTCCTTAGATATGAGAGTTAGTAATACTTCATCCAGTCTTGTATATAAGACACTTGTTATTAAAGCTATTCAATGAAACTCGAATCCTTGAATACTTATATGGTCTAGTTTGGTCAATATGGTTTTAATTTCTTGCTCTTGTTGAGAAACAGTAGTTTTTCTCTTTCTAGGATGCAACTAATTCTAACTCAAAAGTTATGGTCTGGTCTAGTTTGTCTAGTTTCTTTGTCAAGTATCTTGTTTTCAAGGTTGGGTTAACGAACCAAGTTAGATCGAGCCAAACCCTAGTTATAAGTTGTAACTGTTTTGTTGAAAGAAAGAGATGGTTGATAAATCATTGATATTGTTAGAAAATATATCATTTTTCAGAATACTCATTTCTCGCACATGCAACATTTTACTCTACTAAAATAATGTGAAAAGGTAAAATTGAAAGAGGGTAATTAATCATCAAGCTTTTTATATAAAGTGATTTATAAAATGGATTATCAAAGGAATACGTAGTTTTGATTTGTAATCTTTATGGTGTTTCTGATTATTAGGATTACCCTAAATGGAAAATTTTCTTTTCTATATAAAAGGATACAGATATTGTTGTATACTTTCCTTTTTTTTTTTTCTTTTTTAACCTTTTGCAGTTGGATGATTGGGTTCTATGTAAGATTTACAACAAGAAGAAGAACTTCATAAATAGCTATACTAAGGAGGACGCACGGTGGTTAGAACCATTTTTAAGAAAAGAATCAACTCAAATGACTCATTCTTCTCAATCTCATCCTCAACCTCAATCACAGCTTGAAAGTAACAGTATGGATATGATTCGGTTGAATAATTCTCATTCAGTAGAAATCTCTCATGCTTCTCCTAGACCTCCATCTTTTTATGAAATTATAAACAAAATGACGCATTCTTCTCAAACTGATTCTCAAGCTCAATCATAGCTTCAAAGAAACAATATGGATCCGATTCAATTCAACAATCCTCATTCATCAGAAATCTCTCAAGCTTCTGCTAGTCCTTCATCTTCAATGAAATCAACAATGGAACGTCAAGTTCAGATGACGTTTGAACGTACATAGATCCTTCACAATTTGGACACAGAAAACGGTGATTATATGATCATCCCAAGCATGCTTCCAGAATTAATGGAGCCTGATATCGATATTGGAGGAACTAGGCCATCTCATCATCTTCTATAACGTGGAGGACGTGATTAATTTTCAATTTGTAGTATGAATACTGAAAAAAATCTGATATGTTTCGTTGTTAAGAATATTAGTCATAAAATATCTTAAACTTCTTTAACATGTTTGTTCCGTGGTTGAAAAGTATTGAAATAGAATAGAATGGATAAATAAAAAATAAAATGGACTACAGTCGTAATGAATCAATGGTTATATATAGATTTTTGTGAAAGGCAAGCAATGGAGTGGTAGAGATATTATGATGATGACCAACATGTATGACGTTATAAATCTTAATTCCTAGTGTTTAAGGACTATCGATTACTATGGAAAGACTATTCTCAAGTTTGTACTAAAGAAAGATATTTGCATATCATGGAAGATATAATGCAGTTGAGGATATATGTTAACTTGTGTTATAATTTTGCACCTGTCTCGAGAATATTGTTAGCAAAATATCATGTAATTTTACTATGAATTATGTAATAAGTTTTGTTGGTCCAATTTATAATTTTTGTATAATTTTCGACTTGTTCGGCTCAATCCAAGAAGATGATAATAATATATTAATCTATTAAACTTAAAATATGAAAAATATATGAAACCAAAAAAAAAGAATATGAAAAACATATTAAAAAACTAAGAACTTGTGTTTGGTTTAATGATAACTTAGATTTAAATTAAATCTTTCATTTGAATACATAATAGTCTATAAATTTGTTCCGTGTTCAAATTCATGTTTTATAATATTTATAATGTCAATTTTTTTTATATCCTAATTATTTAAATTTTTAATTATTTCAACTCTTCTGTTTTCTTTTTCATGTTTTTACTATTATTACTTCTATACTAACATTTCTTTTCTGATTTTTTATTTTCATTTCTCATCGATGAAATAATAAAGATAAACTCATTATTTTTAATCTCTTTTCACTTTGAGACTCAACACATTTCTCTGATGCCTTTAAAATTTTGAAAAAAATTAATCTGTGAGTCTTTGTAGTCTTTTTTAATTTTGAGTTAGATCCATATAATTTACTTTATTTTATTGAAGCCCATATAATTTGATTGATTAAATATGTTAATATCTAAGGATTAAAATTCTTGAATTTTTTCTTTAAAAAATAAAGTTATACACTTTTATATTTTTATTAAAAGATTATATAATTTTAGAATTGATTATATAATTTTTATAACTCAAAATTTATATAATTAAGTTATGTTTTCTAAATAACTTTTATATATGTGTGTGTGTATATTCTTCATAAAAAATTAATAAAAATATAAAAATTATATTAAGTCAATTTTTTTAGCTAAAAACCATTAAATATAATTTCTATAAATTTTAAAATTGTTTGTACTATGAAAATGTTAATCATTTATTAATACTCTTAACTGTCAGGACTAATATATTTAATTTATTAAATTATAAGGTTTAAGTAAATCAAAATAAATTACAAGAGTCTAATTCAAAATCAATAAAAACTAAAAGAACTTGCAGGTTCCTTTTCCTTAAAAAAATTGTATACTATTCAAACAAAATATTTTAATTAAATACGTGGATTTTAAATGTATAATTTTAAATTGAAATTTAAATCTATCAGTATAAATACTGTCTATTGCCAATTTTTAATATATATATATATATATATATATATATATATATTTTATAATTTTTAACTTACTTGAGCGCACCGCCCTCACTTGATTAAGTCCAACTTGGACTTAGCACAAAGTATTGTGTAAAAAAAATTTACAATTATTCAAAAAAAAAAATTGCATCACGATGACAACCACAATGACGATGAACTTCTTGAACTTAAAAAGAAAAAAAGAAAAAAAGAAAGAAGAAGAAGGAAACATTGACCTAAGACGAAAACTTAAAATAAAGAAAAGATATAAACTAAATTTATATGACTTTTGAATAGAAAAAGTATATACTTAATAATCCTATAACAGATTCTTAATTTTAATATTACTAATATTTTAAAATTTACTTATTGCGATTTGATTGAAAAAAATTAAATTAAATATATAAGACTAAGGATTAAGATATAAACATTATAATATTATAAATTAATAGATTGTTGAATAGAATTAAAATAATATGACTCGGAGTATTTTTACGTGAGTATAAGTAACATGATGTATTAAGTGTACCTAAGAAATTTCTCCAAGACTTAGTACTTAAGTCTTTTCTTTTCATAAAAATGTAGAAAAATCAAAAAGTCAATATTTGAAGCATATTCCATCCTTAATCTTTAGATGTATCCAACGTTTTAAAATTATGTTAATTCAATTTATATATAATTAGTAGTAGTAATAAATCTATTAGAGTCAATGTACCTTAATTTCAAGATTGGTCTTTTTGAATTTTTTTAAATAGGAATCTTCAAAAAATCATGCTCAGACTGATAAGATAATTTTTTATTTAAAGTTAAATTTTGTAGCACAATTTCGAAGATGCAATAATTAATTCTTTTAATGTATATTTTTTTAATTAATTCAAGAGAATTTTTTTTAGTAGACTTATTTAAACTGACTTTTTTATATTTTAATATTTTTTTTAATTTATTTGATTTCTTTTTTTGAATTTCTTGATGAAGATTGTCTTTGACTTTGCAGACTTCTTTTAGCCAATTTTGACTTTGCGGATTTTTTGTTTATTTTTCAAATGAAATTCCTAGTGAGAAAAAGGACCATGACAAACTGAATTTTTTTTATAAAGCATTATATATTTATATTTGCATTCTTTAAAAGATAAGTAAAAATAATTAAATCTGATTTATTTGAATTAAAATTTCAAAACTTAAATAATTTTAAAAAATATAAGATAATCAAGGATTATCTTCTATTTGTATTCAAATCTTTTCAAGACTTAACATGTCTATAAATAAGAGAGAAACAAACACAAAAGATCATTAAACAAATACCATCAAAAGCAACTGGCAAGATGATCCATTAAGTAAACATTTTTCTTTTCTCTTCTTCGTTCTTTTAATTTTTGTTTTTACATTCAAATACTTTGTACATCTTTTGTGTTACATAATAAATATAGGGTACAATCGGGTTATTATTTTTGAGTCAATAACCTTTGAAAAAAATGTTTTGAATAAATTTAAAAAGCAAATTTTTTTGGATAAATAAAATAGCAAATATTGAAATAACACGTATGAGAATAGCTCAGGTGATAAAAAATAATACGTGGCTTAGTGTGAGTAGATGTCAAACCCTATAACACTAATAATAAAAGTTGGTCCAATGATAATGATTTAGTCTATAAGTTATAAAATCATGAGATCAAATCTTGTTATCGATGTGAGAACTTGATTGATATGTATATATGAGGTTTTTTGATACTTATAATTATTACATGTTTTTTTGGTATGGTATTGAAAATGATAACACTAAATTATATTTTATATTTATTTTAATGATTTTAAAAGTGAAAAGACTGCACTGCCCCTCTCAAAAATTTTCTATAGAATAGACAATGTCTGGAACGAATTTCTTGAAATCTTCGTCCCTTCCAAAATTTCTTCTTCCCCTCCATAATTAATTCCAAAATCAAAAAGAAATCTGATTCAAAAGTATAAAAGAAATTCTAAAAATCAATTCAAAACTGAAGGGTCAGGTCAATGAGCTTCTGGGAGAGGAATGGCACCCTTTTGATACCTGTTTGTTTCAGATTTTTTTTTATGAAAAAAATTTTTATTGCTTTTGGAAAAAACATTTTTTATAACATTTTATGATGTTTGTTTACTTTTTAATAGTTTTTGAAAATAATTTAATATGGTAGATAATGGAGAATGTGCCGTAAAATAATTAAATAATAGATTATTTTTTATAAATAGAGATGGTGAAGATATCATAAAGTTTAAAAATATCTAAATCACAATTATTTTTTATTATTATAACAAAACATAAGATAATGTTTGTGTTTTTATAAAATCTTTAAATTATTTAAAAATTATTTATTTTTTAAGTGTGACCAAATTGCACCTAAAACTTTTAGTTCATTTATAGATTGATAAAATGTGATTAGTTTATTTATTTAATATACCTCTCTTATGCGCTTTGAATTTCATTGTAAATCAAAACACACCATTTTAATCCTAGTCTTTAATTTATATCCTAGACTGTTTGTGAATTTCAATCACGTACGCACGATGAACAAGAGGACAATTTCATCATCTTTTTTGCTAAGTGATCAAAACATGAATGATTTTTGGGAAAAAAGAGAGAGTAAGAGTAGAAGATTAATGTGCGAAAACAATAATATTAATGATTTTTGTGGTTCCAAGTGGATTCCAATTTTGCCCTACAGAACATGAGCTAATCACGGCCTATTTGAGGAAGAAAGTGATGAATGAGCCATTAGAACCAAACCCAATAATTGAAGTTGATATCTATAAGTTCAATCCTCAACAACTATCCAGTAAGTTTCTTTATATCTTTTTTATTTTTATGATTCAATATATTTTATTAATATTTTTTAAGAAATTGTTTTATGTTTTATTTTTAAAGAAAAATAAAATTGTTGGGCCTCATACTTTTAGCATATTTTTGTGTTAGTCCTTATATCATTTTTCTATTGCTCCTAGTCCCTCATGTTTCATTTATTTGCAATGCTAGTTTCTATATGTTTAAATATGATCATAATGACTTAACAATGACTAGCTTATACACAATCTTTGTTATTTTTTGTGATGACTTGTTAAAATTATGATGAATTACTTAAAAACTGAGCAAAGACATATATCAGAATCCTTAAAAGTATAATGGATGAAGTTTTAGAATAAAGAAGACATGACAATTACAGTAGACAAGAACCAAACCTAATCATAATTAGGAATCTATATTAGGCCTATTTATGGATTAGATCAATAACATTAAGGACGAAAGTGATCAATAAATTGAAATCCCAGCCACTATTCTTGCTTCACACATTATTAATATACATGGATTTCACATCATTACTCTGTTTGTCATGTCAGCATACTTTAATGATGTTATATGAAACAAAGGATTACTTAGATAAATTTAGAAAACATTAAAATCTAAAATAATAGAAAATAAAGTTGAGGGACTAAATGAATAACTTCCTCAAATGTAAGAGATTAAAAGTTATGTTATCCTTGATTCATAGTTAATGATAATGGATTATTTCTTGCTATGAAGCACGGCGAATAAAGAAATAGTGTTTTATATATTAATTAATTATAAATGCAGGACAATATAGAAATTATGAATCACAAAATGAGTGATACTTTTTCTCATCAAGAGATAGAAAATATAAAAATGGAAAGAGGCCAAAACGATCAACATTAGATGGGTACTGGAAGGCAACAGGAAAATGTCAATTAATTCATTCAGAAGATGGAACAACTTTAATTGGAAAATGGAGAACTTTGGTTTATTATGAAGGCACTCATCAACAGAGTAAGAAGACCAATTGGATCATGTGCGAATATTTTTTGGATGAGATGACACATACAAGAACAAGTTCCTTGGATATGAAGATTAGTAATATACTAAGTTCTATATATAAGTAATTGCAAATTTTCAATTAACTATTTTATTGAAATTAAGAAGAATCAGTTAAATCATTCATACTGTTTGCAAAAAAAAATAAAAAAAGTTTCCCATTTTATTCATATTAGATAGATCATCTTTTGAAAAACTTATTCCTCATAAACAACCTCCAATTTTATTTATTTGTTACTTCTAACATATTTTATTAGAGAATTAAAAAAAAACTTTAACCCTTTCATTTGGAAAGAGAGGTAATACTAAGGTAAAAGTAGAAGAAAATGACATTTTCTTTCCCCAACATTAAGTTTTTCTCTTCTTTAAAAAGGAAATTAGGGGAAAACAAGGGTGAAAAATGCCATCTTTTTTTTTTTTAGTTTTCTCATTTAATTTTCTCTCATTTCCTATTTTCTACTTATTTCAAATAAATCATAAAACTCATTAAATCTCTCTAAAAATTTAATAAGATTTTAATTTTACCCTTACTAAAATATATTCCCTTCATTTAAAAATATAAAATATTTTTTGAGGAGTTAAATACTAAAAAATGTAAGGCATTTTTAATCTTTCAAGATGTAATCATTGTCTTTTTTTCAAAAATACCCCTATTAATAGTAACTTTATATTTATTATAAGATGTTTAATAGAAATAAATATGAAAAAATAAAGTTACTTTAAAAGTAAGTAACTATTTTATTGGAGGTAAAATTTGTTTAAAAATGCCTCACATTTTTTAACGAAAGAAATACATACTTCAAAATTGTTTTTTTTTCCTCAACAACATTTAATAAGGGTAAAAAGAAAAATTGCTAATAAAAAATCAATGACATGTCTTAGAATTAATCCAAAAAAAGAGTCCCTCTTATAAATGAGACCAAAAGAGTATGCAATATTTTAACCCACTCAAAAATTATAAAAAAATTAAAATTTAAAATTGTGCAATGTAATTTTTTTTGGTTGGAAAAAAGGACTAACAATGTCTTTTAAAAAATGACTTATATATAAACTAAAAGTAGCATATAGTTTTCATTTGTAATTTTTGTAGTGTTTTTAATTACGATCACAGTAAATAGAAAATTTTCCTTTCTCTAAATGATAATGATATTGTTTATGTATTTTTCTTTTTCTTTTTTCCTAATTCTGCAGTTGGATGATTGGGTTCTATGTAAGATTTACAAGAACAAAAAGAACTACAAGAATAGCTGTAAGAAGGAGGAAGCATGGTTAGAACCACTAACAATGGAGTCAACTCAAATGACTTGTTTTTCCCAAATACTGCCTCAACCTCCTCAATCACAGCTTGAAAGCAAAAACATGGATCAATTTCAGTTGAATAAGCCTCATTCATCAGAAATCTCTCATGCTTTTCCTGGTCCCACATCTTTTTATGAAATTATAAATAAAAAGTCAAGTTCAGAAGATGTTTGGAAATACATAGATCTTGAGGATTTGGACGCAGATAACACTGATTCTATGATCTCAAGCATGCTTCCTTCTATGGTGGACACAACTGCATCATCAAGAACAGTTTACTCAAAAATGGAATCTGCAAGCTTCATATTCATATGATGATCTCTATACCCTGGAGGATGTAATTAATTCTCATTATGTAGTGAATATGAAAACAAAAAAGAATATGTCATAAAATATTGTGAACTTCTCTAGCCAGCTTGAAGAATATTTAAATGTATTACTCCTCTAGTCCTATTTATAGAATAGAGAAAGAATATTTATTTTGATCATATTCATTTGACATCTCAATGATTACCATATACATCTTTATCTTTTTGTCCCTGTTAAATGTTATAAAGGATAATAACTACTAAAGTGTATAACTTTTAAAATATGTATATTCAATAGGAGTACAATTGCAAACTTGTTGAATTTTTAAATAAAGTTTATAAATTTTAAAGTTTTTTCTTGATTCTGATAAAAATGTTAAAAATGACTTCTAAATAAAAAACAGAGAGTAATTTTAAATACTTTCAGTTTTAAATGTAGAAGCTAGTTAACTAATTTGCATATTAAAAAAAGCTACTCTCTTGCATTTTGATGCATTTTGAAGACTCTGAATTGAGAGGAAACTGTTGTGCTGCATATAATGGAGGTCACAGAAAACAATATGTTACAAAACATTTTGTTAGAATCTATATTTAAAGTTAAAAGGAATTTTATAAAATCTTAAAAGTAATCAAGTTCATTGTACATAAATTGCCCATGAGAAGAAAATAAAGGTGCTGACTCCAAAAAAATTAACAAATTTATAAGGACGTCAATTAATTTTAGCTATTTTTCTATTTATGTGAGATAGTTAAAAACATCTTATAACATGAAACTAAATGAATACCATGCTTAAAAGACAACACAGCCTAATTTCTTGATCTTTGGTCAACAAGACCCTGCACAATAAAATGCACATTATTTTTCAAGCACAACAGTCAAATATTCAATTTGACTCTCATAAATTTAGTGCCTTTCATATAATTTCAGTTAAAACAATCTAGCAAGCATGTACCAAAAATTCAAAATGTAAATCTCTTTCTTCTTATAGGTCGTTCTCCTTCTGATTCAACATTCCAATTCCTATCCCCCCCCCCCAATTTTTCTTGTTCTTGACATACAGTGGCCTTTCTCTTCCTAGAATGAAAAGAATTGAATCAAAACGCTGAAGGTCATATGAACATTACAAACAACAAAAGTCCCTGAGGTTGGCAAACACATTCTTATTTAGTCATTAAATTTGTGTTTAAAAATGGCTTTCTATAGTTGACCATAGTCTAATCATGAAAGTTGTAGGTAGAGTCAATAGTAAGCCGGCCTATTCGGATCGAGCTCAATTTAAATCGGGTTTATTCAGATTGAGATTAAATATCTTACCACATAAAAGAAGCCAATATAGTCAAACCCGACCCTAATCCATCAGGTTATTAAATATTATTTATTGTATTCTTTATTTTTTTTATCTAATTTCAATTTTTATTTTAAAAATTAATATTTTGAATTTTTAAATTATTTTATTCATAATAAAAAAGGAATTCAAGTATTCAAGCTAAGCCCATTCAGATTTGGGCTTGACTCAAATTTCTTTAGGTTTATCCAGATAACTCGAATAAGTTTAAAAAAAAGAATATCTTTAAAACTCTCAAGCCTGGCTCCAAAATTTTTCAGGCTTATTTATACTGGCCCATCTAGCTTAGCCCAATTACCATCTCTAGTTACATGTGACTATAAATCTAATTATCAAATAAAATTAGAACCATGGAAAAGCCACCAGGCCAAGGTGCAATTCTTAGCAAACCATCAACAATATTTGTTCAGTCAAATATAGATTCATTCAAAGAAGTCATACAATGATTAACAGGTCCATTAGACTGCACGACACAAGCAGAAGTAGCAAAAAGTACTGGCGTGAAGAGGACAATATCTAAACTCCATGAGAGGAGGCAATATACAAGACCTAAACTTGAGATAGTTAAACCCTCTTTCCATTGTAAATCAAGTGTATCACCCAATCACCACTATAATTTTTCAGCCTCTAAGTCAAGAGATTCTAGCTTTCCTTCAAGTCCCATATCAGGGAATTCAAATCATATACCAAGTCCCAAAACCCCTTCAACAATTTTTTTCTCGATTAACTATTTTGGAAGAGAAAGAAGAGCCTGCAATAGCTGAACTAAACATAGAAGAAGAAGAGAAGGCTATCAAAGAGAGTTTTATTTGCATCCATCTCCACGGTCGAAGTCTAAGTCAGGATACACTAAATCAGAATTACTTTGTTTTCCCTTGTACCCCATAATACTAGTGGGAGAGTATAATTTTAACCATCCCCAAGTCTCTAGTTTGTATCTTTCCAATCTTCAGACTACAGATATCATGCCATCATATGGCCAAAGTACTTTGAAGTTTGAATAAGTGAATAAATTTTGGAATCTGTCCTTTTGTTTTCTCATGCTAATATCACCTACAAGTATTTAAGTAAATACTTTACTGGTGTTACAACGAAAGAAAAAGACGGGCAATTTGGCTAAATTTGAAAATTGAATCAAGCTTTGAGACATATCGAGTGTCACATGAACCTTCATCAACAATCACTACTATGTCAAGATCAAGATAGATGCAGAAATAACAAACATTGCCGTGAGAAAACAATAAAATGTCCCCAGACAACTATCCTCCCAAAATGGGATGGAGGGTGAAATATGAGGAACAAGTTTTACCATCCATAACCTTCTTTTATATACTCCCTTCATTCAGTTACATAAGGTACCTTCCAAAAATAAAAAAATTAATCCAAAAATCATAAAGTGCCTAATCAGAATATCAAATGATGTCACAGTTTTATCCCTATAATTGTCAAGGCTTTCTCGCAATTTGAGAAAAGCATGATGAGGTTCTGTTTAATTGATAAGGGTACAATTGAAATATCGGGATATTTTTGAACAAATAAAGGAATCTAACAAATTTTCTTAATTTTCTTGAAAATTGTCTAGAAAACCTTATATAAGAGACTGGAGGGAGAATTTATTAATTTTACCACCGTTAAATTTCAGTTTTAGTGCATTTCAAATGAAACAAATAAATGCATAAAGAACTTCTTTGCATTGTTGGCAGGGGAAAAAATCTGTTTTATAGTAGCTTCATTATAATCAACCCACCGGCTTCTACCCAATGATAATAACAATAAGAGATTAATCTAATAATTGAACAGTTCATCTTACCGCTTCCACAAGATCTGTGATTTCAGAGTCCACAAGTCCAGACCCCACTCACTTTAAACCATCTTTTAACACAAAAAAGTTATGGTTCCACCATTTTCTGTGTCAATCATCTTGAATAACTCCTTCAATCCAGCAATTTCTTCCTCAGAGCGCCTCTCGGCAATAACCTAGGATTAAGATAGATGGTCAATGTAATAGTCTGAAAACATAACCTCCCAAAAAATATGACATGAATTACTTAAATTTCCCAGCAAAGATAGAAGTTAAAGGAATTCCAAACACAGATTGGAAAAAAAAGAAGAAAAAAAAAGAAGTTTAACGCATATGAGTTAAGCACCATGTAAGGTATCTGGATTCATACAAATCAACCAGTTGGTTTGAAAAGTTCATTGCTTGCTCTCCAGCTGATTGTTAATAAAGGCATTTTGAAAAATGTTTTCACCGCAACCAGAAGATAAGCAATTTAAGTATTTTTAACATATTATTAGCACATAAATACCATTTAACTTCAGTAGAAAGGTAATAGAAAGTCTTATTGATGTAAGACAGACACACATTTGCACAGATCTGAACAAAGGGAGAGAGTAGGGAGAAATAGAAACAGAGAGGGAGAAATGAGAATGAAGAACAGAACAATAGGGGGAACAAGAGAGGGAGAGGCAGAATGCAGAGAGAGGAGGAAGGCTACAAGAAAACTCAATCAAAATATTTCATTCATCAATCATCCTTACAAGAGCAAAGTCTTCTCTATTTAAACTAAAGCTATAATGCCTAATAAAGAAACCTTAATAACATCTCCATATAAAGTCAATGTTAAGATTTCCTCTTACAAAATACTAAAATAACATAACGGAAACATATTAAAATAATACAAAAAAACTTATTTCTTTCTAGAATAATAATAATCTACTAGCTTAGGTTTCTTCAAAATACATTATTCTTATATTTCATCATTTCTCCCCTGCTTGATGGAACTCTCCACTAGAGAGTAAAGAAGTTGATGTAACTCCACTAGAGCGCGATGCAAGGAATTCCTTCCAATAGCAACTAATATGGAGATCCTTCCCAATATACAAGGTAGTGGAAAATGAGACCATGTGGAGAGTAAGCAATGTGATCATAATGATTTGGAAAACCTTCCCAATGAACAAGGTAGTTGTAGAGGTTGTTATCAAATGGAAAAACAATATGTTCCTTCATAACCAAAACAACTTTTGCAGCAAATGGTGTTGCGCATAGATGATTGGAAGTAGGAATCTGACAAAGTTGAACACTCCTCTTGTCAAGATCCCTAACTTGATAAATCTAAGGCCTGTAACTCAAAATCTTTGGCCACCAAATTCAAACCTTGATTCAATTTAAGATTCATGCCTTCATATTTCATTGAGATTTCTTCTAAATCAACCCCCTTCTCTTGTTTCTTAATAACATTTGTGCTAGCCTCAGTTACTGCCTTGACTTCTTTCATAACTAAGCTTCCAATTTCAGGACCACTAATACTTTTTGTGCAACTGACATAGGTGAAGGTTTTTTTGATGACAATACTATGTTCTAGTGCCAAAAAGAATCATGATCCTCTCTAGGTCTTGGCAAAGTTTTTCCCACAGTATGTTCATGCACACACTTGAGAGCTCTTAAGATTTCATCAACTTCACTATTCACATACTCCTTGAACTCTTGAAATTTTTGTTTCCATCTTCCTTATGAGCCTTACGAGATTTCCCAAGGTAACTATTAGTAGTTCGTTGGCATACAAATGATTTCTTACACATAAGATAGGTCTGAACAGAAGGAACCATGCAAAACAACACAAAAAAAGAACGAACTAACAGGTTTTGAGAGGGTCACCAGCCCTACCAACGTAGCTTTAGAGCTTAAAAGATGAAACTTTTCCCCTAAGCTTTAAATGATCATTAGCTCTCCCAAATTGATCAAAAACAGAGGAAACCTTGCTAAACACCTTAGAAAGTGTAGAAAAACAAGTTTAGGAGGCTTTTGGAAGGATGGCACATGAAGTCACACGTAGGGATGTCACCGGTGCATGGGCTGCGTGAATCCTCCTTTCGAGAACATTGGCGGTGGTTGTTTTTTGATCTAACATTGGAAAGTGGTTTCTGGACTGACAGCTCAAAACAGAGGGTTTTAGGGGTTTTTTGGCAGCGAGTTTCTATAATTTCAGGTGATGGAAGCAACCAAGGAAGGTAGAAACACAAGCTCTGATATTAAACTTATGTAAGACATACTCACACATTTGCACAGATCTGAACAAAGGGAGAGAGTAGGGAGAAATAGAAACAAAGAGGGGGAGAAATGAGAATGAAGAACAGAATAGCGAAGTGAGAGAGAGAGAGAGAGAGAGAGAGAGAGAGGCAGAACGTAGAGAGAGGAGGAAGGCTATCAAAAAACTCAATCAAAATATTTCATTCATCAAGTGTCCTTACAAGAGCAAAGCCTACTCTATTTAAACCAAAGCTATCATGCCTAATAAAGAAACCTTAATAAGATCTCCATATAAAGTCAATGTTAAGATTTCCTCTTACAAAATATTAAAATAATACAAATGAAACAACATATTAAAATAATATAGAAAACCTATTTCTTCCTAGAATAATAATAATCTATTAGCCTAGGTTTCTTCAAAATATGTTATTCTTATATTTCATCACTTATATGTAAAACCATCTTTTCACGCTTATTCATTGCAGAGAACTTTTTCAGGCGTGATAAAATAGCAGATTCAAGGGGTTTATCAGGTGCAATGTTGTCATCAACAATCCATGGTTGGCCTGACATGACAAACCCCTTTAATACCACATGTTGTATATCAGTAGTTACTGCATTATAAAAATTTTTTAAGCATTAATGCTTCAAAAACCAATCATAGCATGATACCTAGTTCAATGTAAAGTTAAAAGAGACTTACTGAGTACTTCATTAGCTCTAAGCCTCTTTTCTCAGATTTTGATCAAGCATTTTTGTAATTAGATCCCTAGCGCTCTTATGAAATGTTAGGACATGGTTCTGATTGACAATCAAGTTTTCCTTGCACACATTTTCTGCAAGTCACAGAATATGCAGAACATTAGCATTGAGGAATAAATGACCATTAAGATACTCCCACTGTTCAAAAATATAAAGCATTTTTTAAAGGATTAGATGTTAAAAAATATAAGACAGTTTTAATATTTCAAATTATAATTAATGCATTTTTTTTAAAAACAACCTTAATAAATAAATCATGTTATATTTCTTTTTAAGTAAAAAACCCTATTAAATAAGAGTAAATATGGAAAAATTGTATTAGTTGAAAGACAATTAACTAATTTATTGGAGGTAAAATTTAGTTAAAAATGTCTTATATTTTTTAACGAAGAGAATGATAAGCATGTCCCCAACTGACATTCCGTTTGCTCATGTTATGGGTACTTAATGTAACACATACTTTTGGCTAAATTGATTTAATTGTTTTGGGTCCCATTGTGGTCTCCATTTTCTATAAATCATTTTCATGTTTCTCTTTATTACTTATATATTATGCACTTATTTTGTTATTTATAGATCATAGATTATAGATATTAAACAGGTAGATGTTAGCTTAATATATGAATAGCAGATAGTTATAAGCCTAAAAAGGTGGTACCCCACTAAACAAGATGTACAAAGTAACCCCAAAACTTCACACATTTGACTCAGTGATAGAAAATATAGGTAGCATTATTCTAAAAAAAATAAGTTTTCCTTATGTTCATTTAATATTTTGTAAGAAGGGAAATCTGAAACCTCACTTTATATGGACATGGTATTAAGGTTTCTTTTTGTGTTATTTTGCTAGAAGGGAAATCTGAACATTAGCTTTATATAGAAAAGTGATTAAGATTTCCTTAATAGGTAGGAAAGTTAGTTTAAATAGATTATCATGCATTTGTAATAGGACACCCTTGATGAATGAAATATTGCAATTGAGTATTCAAATAGCTTCTCTCTCTCTCTCTGTGTTTTTGCCTCTCCCTCTCTTGCTCTCCCTATTTTGCTCTTCATCTTCTTCATTTCTCCCTCTTTATTTCTGGTTTTTTCTACTCTTTCCCTCTATTCAACCCTGTGCAAATGTGTAAGAGCATGTATTACATCAATTTGGTATCAGAGCCAGGTTTATACCTTCCTTGGTTGTTTCTGTCACCCGAAAATCATAGAAAATTTGCCTAAAAACCTCAGACACTCTATTTCACACTGCCTGCCTAGAAAACCCCACTTCCAGACATCAAATTGCTAAAACCACCACCACCATGTTCGAGAGGAGGAATCCGGTCAGAACACGAAGTCTCGCCTCTTCCTCATCCGCATGCACCTCTACGCGCCAATGGAGTGTCCTCTGCATGGTCTTCACACACCCCACGCACCGGTGAAACCTCCTACACATGACTCCACACGCTGACATGAATAGCGCCAACAATCTTATGTTTTTGCATTTTTAGGTGCTTTCAACTTAAGGGTCCCAAATCATTAGTCAAAGCATTATTTAGGGTAAAAGTATAACTTCTAAGCTTTTAAAGCTTTATTGGTAAAGCTATTGACCCTCTCATTTACCTTACTTATATGGTTATTAGTAGGAGGTTGTTCTACCTTTTATGCTTCATCTAAAATCTTTTGTTTGGTCCTGTTTTAGCATGCAATTTAAATTTTTAAATTAAGTTTAGATTAATATTCTAAAAAAAATATTTTTATTTAATTGATCATTATTATTATTAATTTGTCACTCTTGACAACATTGTTCCCAACTTAGGACACACTTACCTCACACACAGTTCAACCCTATACCAGGGTTAAGGAATTAGTCAAAGTTTTAACAATTTCCTTGTGAGGTTACTGACCTTCGAAGGTTACTGTGAACACTTCACTCAGGTTGTTACCTCTTTAACATACAATCCTCAAGGAATTTTGAATTTCCCGAGGATTAGTTTTGTTAAAAAGGAACTTCACCTTTTTTAGGTGAAGACAACTTGGGAACCTTTTCCTTAAGGTTTCTAAAACCATCCTAAACCCTGCACTTTAAAATACCGCTCTTGTCATTGTATGACTATTCGTGATTTATATGACAAGCAAGCCTTAGTTGACCAAGAAATTACTACCCTTAAATTTGTCATGGCCAATAACTTTCAAATCACCCAAAATCACATTAAGGAATCTGAGAGGACTCAAAAGGCATATGTGGACCAACAAATTGATGAACTTAAGGAAATCATGAATAGTAAATTTGAAGAGATTATGGTTACAATTCAATTGCAATACAAACATGATACAGGAAAGGTAACTAAAGGGTTGTTAGAGAGATCAATATTCAAAGGAGAGCCAAGTTTCAAGAATTAGACCCTCTCCTCGTGAACTCATCAATAATCAATCTAAAGATTTAGATGATACTTGGGATGGTCAAGACCACAATGAACATCATCATAGACCACCTCAACCAATCCATCGAAATGGTAGAGAAAACTTTAAAGGGGTGCACGCCTATGACATCACCAAAAGGGTTAAAGTTAAGGCCCCTGAATTTGATGAAAGATTAAATGCCAGTGCTTTCTTAGATTGGTTAGCCAGCATGGAAGACTACTTTGAATGCTATGACATGAGTGATACCACCAACAAGTTCAATTTGCAAAGATGAAGCTTGTGTGTTCTGCGGGAAAATACTGGCAAAATGTTCAAAAGAACAATGAGCGATGGGGATATCCTCTAATTAAGGTGTAGGATGAAATGAAGGCAAAGTTGAAAGTGAAATGTGTGCTGCTTCATTACAAGAGTCAATTGTACAAAAAGTATCTCAACTTGAAGCAAGTTTTCACTGCTTTTGACTATATATCTCGTTTCAATGGCCTTATGATTTGAAGTGATGTGGATGAAGAAGAATGGCGCACAATCACTAGGTTTGTTAATGGACTCCAACCATATATACAAAAGGAGCTTAAGCTGAACTTCCCTAAGTCTCTTGAGATAGATTACCATAAGACCTTAGAAGTAAAGTCTCTATTGCAATACTCTTTTGTTAGGCGTACTGACTTGCAGAACAATCAGTTTCGATAGGCAAGAAGTTCAAATCTGATGGACCGACCATCTGGAACACCTACATCTAGACCTAACACATCCTCTGCACCCACTCAAACAACTGCGTCCAAGAGTAATACCTCTAAACTTATTGAAGCTCCCCACCCTAGTGACTCCCTTGTTAAGAGTTTTCGTTGTCACTCAAATAGTCACATTGCTTCGAAGTATCGATAACGAGCTTTAATTATTGACTCACCTTTTAAAGATGAGGAGAATGATGCTGATGCTGACTTCGTTGTGAAACCAATTGAGTGTCCTTCAAATGTTGATGAAGACATCATCATTGATGAACATGGGTGTGAGACATGTCGAGTTGGAGTTATGAGATGCTTTTTGTCAGTCCCTCTGCCTGGTGATTCATGAAAGCAAACTAGTATTTTCCAGACCTTTATGAAGTGTGGAGGCAAATCTTGCAAGTTGGTAATTAATAGTGAGAGCTCTAAAAATGTGATTTCTAGTCGAGAAACAACCCAACTCAATCTCAAGAAAGAACTTCACCTAGAACCTTTTTGAGTTGTGCGAATCGACAAAACTTCTTTGCCAATCACTTAACATTGTGGCATTCCTTTGCAACTAGGTGACTATAAAGAAAAGGTTCTTTATGATGTTCTCTTGATGGATGTTGCTCACATTCTATCAGGTTAACCTTGGCTTTATGATCACAATTTCATCAATCATTGTCAGGAAAATACATATACATTTAAGTATAATGACAAGACAATCTTGCTACGTCCTGCTAGGCCTAACACTAATGGTCGATATCTGAGTAAATCTAAAGGTACAAAGCCCAAAGGCCAAAGTTTCCACCTTTTAATAGAGAAATAGTTTGTGCGGAAAAGCAGAGACAATACACTTATGCTTGTTCTAGTGTTTAAGATCTCGCAACGAATTGCTTCAATTACAACTACAAAAAACGCCTAGGAAATTGCAACAGCTCTTAAAAAAATTTTAGGACATCGCCTTCAATGAGCTACCACCAATGAGGAATATCCAACATACGATTGATTTTACTCCAAGTTCACAACTCCTCAACCTAACACATTACAGGATGAATCCAAAGGATAGGGAAGAACTTAACCAGCAAGTTAATGGACTATTTGAGAAAAGTTATATCCAACATAGTATGAGTCCTTATGCAACACCCACTCTTTTGACTCCAAAGAAAAACGGCTCTTGAAAAATGTGTAAACGGCAGAGCCATTAATAAGATTACTATCAAGTGTAGATTTCCTATTCCTAAATTTGATAACATGCTTGATTTGGTATCCGGATCTAGTTGGTTCTCGAAGATCGACCTTCGAAGTAGTTATCATTAGATCAGGATTAGACCTGAAGATGAGTAGAAGACTACCTTCAAAATGCAAGATAGATTGTTTGAATGGCTTGTCATGCAATTCAGGTTGTCAAATGCCCCAAGTACATTCGCGAGAGTAATGACTCACCTCCTTTGCTCATGCTTGGGAAAATTCTTGGTGGTATACTTTGATAACATACTAGTCTTTAGCAAGTCTAAAGAGGAACACTTGGAACATCTTGAGTTAATTTTTCTCACCTTGCATTAAGAGTAGTTTTATGTTAACTTGCCTAAATACTCATTTCTTCATAATCAAGTCATGTTCTTGGGTTTTATAGTTTCTGAAAAGGATTTAGCAGCTGACCCTGAGAAAGTCCAAGCTATTTGAAAATGGCCTAAACCACAATCTCTCCACGAAGTACAAAGTTTCCTTCTTACGATAAACACTTCATTAGAAATTTCAGTGCCATTATGGCTCATATCACTGACTGCTTAAAGCAAGACAAATTCGAGTGGACTTCTACAACATCCTTAACTTTTCAGGATATTAAGAAGAAGCTTTCTGAAACTCTAGTCTTGTCTTTATCGGATTTTACAAAGTGTTTCAAGGTTGTTTGTGATGCATCTAAGACAGGAATCGAAGGTGTTTCAAGCCAAGAAAGTCCCCATGTGGCTTTCCTCAGCAAAAAGCTCAATGAAGCAAAACAAAAATACTCTACTTATGATAACAAGTTTTATGCAACTGTAAGATCTCTTGAGCATTGAAAATACTATCTCCTTCCTCAACAGATTGTTCTTTACTCTGATCATCAGGCACTTACGTTTATCAACTCTTAGCGACACTTAAATGCTAAACATGCTAAATGGGTTGATTATATTCAGGGATTCACTTTTATGGTCAAGCATCGTCTAGGAATAAAAAATAAAGTGGCTGCACTCTGAGCCGACGAATTAACTTGTTGCACACTGTGAGCGTTAGTGTTGCTAGTTTAGAAAACCTGAAGGAAGACTATGCTTTATGCCAGATTTTGGGATCATATACCAAGAAGTTAACAATGATAACCGTCATGATCATGTCAATTTCATCCTTAAAGAGAAGGAAATTGTGCATCCAACGTACTTCTAGATGAGATTTTTTTTGTTTGAAAATTACATGCTGGAGGTTTAGCTGGTCATTTTGGGATTAATAAAATTGTCACATTAGTCGAAGACAGGTTCTATTGATCTTCCCTCAAGCACAATGTGGCTCAAATTGTGTCTCAATGTTAAACTTGTCAAACTTCTAAAGCCAGAAGACAAAATACCGATTGGTACACTCCTTTGCCGATCCCTAAGGTGCCTTGGAAAGACTTGAGTATGGACTTTGTCTTAAGATTGCCTTGAACAACTAGAGGTTATGATTCTGGATTGGTTGGTGTGGATAAATTCTCAAATATGGCCCATTTTATTCCCTGTAGCAAGACTACAGACGCTTCTCATCTTGCAAAATTGTTCTTTAAGGAAATTGTGCATCTGCATAGGTTACATATTACTATTATATTACTATTGTATCCGATACGGATGTTAAGTTTGTTAGCTACTTTTGAAAAACCCTATGAAAGCTTTTTTGGTACCCAATTAAAATTCTCTTCTACTTTCTACCCATAAACAGATAAACAAACTGAAGTTGCTAACCGAAGTCTGGGTAATTTGCTAAGAAATTTAGTCAGAGACAAGCTAAAGCATTGGGATATGGTTCTAACCACTACCGAGTTTGCATATGATAATTCAGGGAATAGGTCCACTGGCAAAAATGCTTTCTAAGTTGTTCAAGGTTTTAATCCTAAACAGCCTATTGACTTTATACCAATCCTGTTGACATTTCACACTTCCGAATCTGCAGAATCCTTTACCCATCGCCTTCATGAATCACATGCTGAAATTAGGCGCAAATTAGCAGCGAGTAATGATCAATATAAATTATCTGCTAATAATCATCACCGATTTCAAAGCTTTAATATAGGTGACTATGTTATGGCTCGAATTCGTCCAAAACGTTATCCTAAATACGCTTTTAAAAAGCTACATGCTTGAGCTTCTAGACCTTTCACATAACAAAGAAATTAGGACCTAATGCTTATCTTTTAGAATTGCCTCCTGCTATGCCTATAAGTCTAATTTTTAATATGGAGGATCTTATGCCTTACCGAGGAACTTTTAAGCCTCCCCATTTGCTTTTTGATGATTATACAAGTACTCGACCTCCGCAAGTGCCAATTCTGCTATTGCTGCCTATCTTATTGCTAATGGAAGAAATTGAAACCATTATGGATAACCAAATTGTCCTTACCTTTAAGGGACCCCTCCACCATTACTTGGTTTGTTGGAAGGGTGTTCAAATGAAGATGCCACCTAGATCTCAGAAGCTAAGTTTAGCCAACTTGATCCTGCCCAGTTGGAAGCCTATCAACTCTCTACCTCCCAAAGGAGAGTTCTTTGAAGCAAGGAGAAATTGATAGAAAATATGGGAAGCATTATTTGTTAAGATAGAAAGAGATGAAGAGAGAAGAAGAGAGATAGGTAGACAAGAGAGAGAGAACAAAGGAAAGTTATTGGAAGAGACTTTTCTAATTAGTGCATTTCATTACTGAGATCAACAACCATCATGTATCTGGACGTAGGGTATTTACAAGGCTGGACTATTAAGACTAAATAACTGAGCAACAATATCGAAATAACATTTATACCCCTGTCCTAACTAATTCTTATATTCTCCTAATATTTTCATATCAATACTCCCCTCCACAACATCCTTGCCCTCAGGATCAACAAGAGGAAAATCTGGAAACTGCTTTTGAAATTTAAACTGAGACAGCCATGTAGCTTCCTCATCTAGCAAGCCTTTCCACTAAACTAAGACTTCAGCAATAATCCTTCCTTTCTTCCTTCCTACTCGCTTGTTCAGCATTTTCTCAGGAAATAACAAATCTGGAATTTCTGGCCATTCATCAGGTGGATGTCTTTGCTTCACTGATGGGTCAAGGCATAACTTGAGGAGAGAGAAACATGAAAAGTGGAATGGATTCTAGAACTATGAGGTAATTCCAGTCTGCAAGCAGCCTTCCCTATCCTCGAGCACTTTATAAGGCCCAAAGTACCTTGGTTCTAGCTTTTGAGTGCTTCTAAAGGCAATAGAGATTTGTCTATAAGGCTGTAATTTCAAAAACACCCATTGACCTTCTTCAAACTCTATTAGATCTTTTCAAATCAGCTCTTTGCTTCATTAAACTCGCTGCCCTATGCAAATGATGCCTTACACTCCAAACATGCGTTCCCTTGCCTCAAAACTCCTATCCACAGATTCAACAATTGTTGTTCTAGGCAAATAAGGAATATATAGAGAGAGTAGCCTTGATGGAAGTATGAAAACTAGTATTATACCACCATTCAGCAAGTGATAACCATTTACTCCATTCTTTAGGATTCTCCCAACACATACAACGTAGATAAGTTTCCAAACATCAATTAAGCACCTCAGATTGACCATTGGTTTGAGGATGGTAGGAAGAAGTAAGCTTTTGCTCCACTCTAATCACCTTGAGGAACTCCTTCCAAAAATTACTAATAAACACTGGATCCCTATCACTTATCACTTCAACCGAGGCTCCATGCAATCTATATATATTATCCAAGAATGCTTGAGCTAACGTAGAAGTTGAAAATGGGTAAGATAGAGCCATAAAATGGGCATACTTGCTCATTCTATCCACTACAAACCCGAATGACTTCTTTCCCACCTGATTTAGGGAGCCCTTCGATAAAATCCATGGTAACACTCTCCCACACCTTACTCAGAATTGGTAGTGGCTGTAACACTCCCAAATTTGCTACTGTTTCATATTTACAGTGGGCACAAGTGTCACAATTCTTGACAAAATCCTGCACATCTCGTAACATTTTCTTCCACCAAAATAACCCTTTGATTTTTTGATATGTGGCTTGTATTCCTGAGTGTCCCCCTTCAGCACTAGCGTGTAACCATTCTAGAATAAATTGCCTCAAAGCTGGACTTTCCCCTACCACCAACTTCCCATTTCTTCTAAGGAATTGCCATCCCAAGAATAGGCTTTAATACTGCCATTTTGTCTCTGTAATTTAGAAATAAGGCCCTTGAGATCTGGATCCAACTCCCAACTCTCCTCAAGCATGTGTAATAATTTTAGAGATGATATATCTAAAACCATTTGAAGTAATTGAGGTCGTGAGAGTCGAGAAAGAGCATCCGCAACCGTGTTATCATTCCCCTTTTCATAATGAATTTCGTAGTCATACCCCATTAACTTTGTAACCCAATACATCTGAAAAGGGGTCTTCAACTTCTGACCCAGCAAAAATCAAAGGCTTTACTAATCTGTTTTGATAATAAACTTCCTTCTTTCAAGGTATTGATGCCAATGCTCAACAGCTAGGACAACTGCCAATAATTCCTTCTCATAAACTGCAAGCTGGAGCTGTTTGGGACCCAAAGCCTTGCTGAAAAATGCAACGGGTTGATTTCCTTGAAGCAGGACAGCCCCAATTCCCTTCCCACAAGCATCCGTTTCCACTATAAACTCTTTATTGAAATCTGGGAGAGATGAGACAGGTGCTAAAACAAGTATTTGTTTCATCTTCTTGAATGTGACAGCAGCTTCTTCATGCCACTTGAATGCATTTTTTTTCAAAAGGTTCATCAAGGGTTTGATTATTTGTGTCCATACCTTTTGATAAACCTTCTATAGTACCCAGCAAGCTCTAAAAAGGACCTCAGTTGTTTAAAAGTAGTTGGTGTAGGCCAATCCACCACTGCTTGAATTTTCCGAGGGTCAATAGCCACCGGTCCATTACTAATTATGTGACCTAAGTATTCCACCTTTTTGTTGGCAAATGTACACTTGCTCCTCTTGATGAAATAATGATTTGTGGGCTATAAATTAAAATGTCATCAAAGAAAAACAAGAACAAAGTGGCGCAAGTAAGGTCTAAAAATAGAGTTAATTGCTCCCTGAAATGTTGCCAGAGCATTGGTTAAGCCAAATAGCATAACCAACCACTCATAATGACCCGAGTAAGACCAGAAGGCTGTTTTGAATGTGTCTTGAGGCTTCATTTGGATTTGATGGTATCTAGCACTCAAATCCAGCTTGGTGAACCACCTAGCTTCCCTCAATTCATCCAATAACTCTTCCACAAGTGGAAAAGAATATCTATTTTTGATTGTCTTCTTATTAAGCTCATGGTAGTCGATAAATGTGCGCCATGAGCCATCCTTCTTTTTTACCAACACAATAGGTACAGCAAAAGGGGAGCTACTCTCTTGTATCACTCCTGTAGCTAGCAACTCTCCCATCATTTTCTCAATAAGATCATTTTGGGTAAAAGAATAACAATAAGGCTTGAGATTAATAAGATCTGTCCCTTCTTGTAAAGGAATAAGTTGATTATGACCCTTCTTAAAAAGGGGCAGACGTTTAGGTTCATCAAAAACATTGTTAACTAAATTCTTCCAAAAGGTCACCAATAGCCTCTAGAATTGTTTCTGTTGGTTGCACAGCAAGGATTTGAGACTGAAACTGACTATTTCTACTAATTGGAGTAGAAATAATTGGCATCCGTCCATTCTTAATTTCCAACTTGTTGGAATCAACCATTTGCCATTTTGATGCAGGTTGTGCCTGCAAAACACACATTTTTCCCATCATTCCAAAAATACATAGTAGCAGAAATATAATCCCAAAAGCATAATGAAGGCTTTTAAGCCATTCCTAGTCCAACACAATATCATAAGTGTGTATTTTCATTATCCTAAGGTCTCTGCCAAAGTCTTCTCCTTCCATTTTCCATTTAAATGCCTTCCAGATTCCATATATTTTCAATTTTCCAGCCCCTGCAACTACTGCATCAACCCATCCATCTTCTTCTTCACTCCAACCCAGCTTCTTTGCCAAATCATAATCAAGAAAATCATGGTTGCTTCCATTATCTATAAGAATTTGGATAGGTCTCCTTCCCACATATCCTTGAAGTCTCATAGAATTCATACTAACTTCACCCTCAATGGCATGAACTGAAATTTGATGATATTCAGGAGGAATTTCTCGTTCATCAGGGTCTGTATCATTAGGTTTCAGCTCCTCTTCCTCAAGATTTTCATCAAGCTCTATTAATTACAATTGCATCTTGCCTCTTTGAGGGCAATTATGGCCTCTAGAAAAATTTTTGACAGTAAAAGCAGAGGATTTGTGCTCTGTGTTCTGCCTCCTCCTTTGGTGTTAATTTTACGGGAATTTTAATACCAGAAATAAATTGGCAAGAAGAAGATGAATCTTTTGCTGTGTTAGACCCTGTGCTTTGTGCGACTGATGATTTTGAGGTTGGCCATGTTGTTTTAATTGTGTTTTGGTGAGACTCATAACGTGAGAAGCTCTGTTTTTGGTGCTGCCCAGGTATTTGCAGAACACAAAGGTGCTGAGGATGTCGTAATGTTGCTCTGCCATGCGTAGGACACTTTCTTGAGCACGTATCTAGACATAGGGTATTTATAAGGCTGGACTATTAAGACTAAATAACAGAGTAACAGTACCAAAAATAACATTTATACCCCTGTCCCAACTAATTCTTATATTCCCTAATATTTTCATATCATTATTCTAGGAAAAAAATAAGTTTTCTTTATGTTAATTTAATATTTTATAGGAAGAGAAATCTGAAACCTAACTTTATATGGACATCTCTCTCTCTCTCTCTCTGTGCGTTTCTGCCTCTTCCCCCTCTTGCTCTCCCTATTCTGTTCTTCATCTTCTTCATTTCCCCCTTTATTTCCGGTCTTCTCTACTCTCCCTCTATTCAGCCCTGTGCAAGTGTATGTGTGTGTTACATCACTAAGGTCCATAATGCTTGCGTAACACCTCTGGTGCCACATGGTATGGGCTCCCACAGCATCAGAAAAGGTTTCACTGGGAAATTATAACACTGGGTTAGACATTCAAAAAAATGTCTTTTTGTTGATTTTCACAATGGCTGAAATGAAGAGAGGAAAAATCAACAGTGTAAGCTCTAACTATAAGAGAAGACTATTGCTTCTTATTCAATTTTCAATAACTGCTCACATGCTGCTATACATTTTTCCTACTCATGATTAGCACCTGGAACTTGGAACTTAATCTATACTGACTTGGAACTCCCATTGAAAATTTCTGGACTGTGAATAAGAGATAGACTTGGGAAAAGTAGTCAGTAAATACACTGAGCTACAGTATGTCTTATTTATAATTGCTTATACAAGACCAAGGAATAACGAGTAATAATGACAAAAGATATATACTGATCTGCCTAATAAGAGGCTGGTCAGCCCTAATACCATACAACAAATACAATATATATTTTGATTCTCAACATAGACAAATTACTGCTGCAACTAAAGGGTTCAAGCAAGCACTGGAAGAAGGAAGCATGCCCAGAGTATTAAAATATATTAGAATCATTCAAACACAGATCAACGAATAGCAAATAATTAGTCTATAATAAGTGTAAAGATGTTTATTCAATTTATTTTTGCAGGATTCTTAGCCCAGATGTCATTCCACTCCCTATCAGATTTCAGTAGTAGAAAATTACCTGTACAGGATATCAGGAACCATTACTCTGCTCGATTGAAATTGATGCATGGAGAAAAGAACTGAAATTTGAACCCAAATTATGAACCCTTTATAATGAGCAGCGTAATGCTACTCTCTCAGATTGATCAGAATTCACCAAGGAAAGATTACATTCTGCCAGAGAACTTGAGTCACTGAAGCAACCATTCCCGATTAACCAGGACCCTTGTTGAGGCGACAAAGAAGAAGAAAACATCC